>NC_052613.1:11118386-11370164 GCF_016545825.1 Eucalyptus grandis
TGTCGATAGGTGGCTGATTTTGGAGCAAAGATAGGCCAAAAGAAATTTATGAAATTGTATTACAAGGGCTTCAAATACAAAGGATGCTTTTTATTTACTTTTCTACAATACTCTCAAATAAAGATGGCTATCCTATATATTGTCCTCCAACGATCGACATTGTACATAAAGTCTTCTCCAAGAGTTTCAACGTGGACTCTCCTTTGTTAAACTTTAACTACTTCTTAAATGTTTGCTTAGCCACTCATTTTACATTCTACGTGCAAGAGACGCTACTAGAATTTTGTGGGCTATTCTAGAAAGTCAAGGAAATAGATAATTGTTTTAATGACCTTGTTCCATTTTCGCATTACTCCATGCATGCTTTGTAGCATCTTGAACTTGGCTTGTAAAAGAGATTCAGTGAATTTGTTGAAATACTCAGTAAGTTTTGTTAGTTTCATGTTGAAGAATTGGTATGGTATTGAGTAGTTAATATATCCTAGTTGACTTATAACTTATTGGCTTAAGTTTTTTTTTTTTGGGCTTAAGATGGGTCCAGTCAAATATACTGATGGCTTAGACTTGAGCTCTTCCTTGGCGATATCCCCGGTTGAAGACCACACACTTTCAACCAATGTTATCAAAGTCAATGGTTGATTGGTGCTCTACCTCAATTTCTTATTGTGTTTGGTTAATATCTCAAGAAAGATATCTTATGATTGACGCTTGTTTTGGGTAAAATTTGACATCATGGTTGGTATGGCAAAAAGAGACCGTGGACAGTTAGTCTAGTGATGTGAGATAGAGACCGTGGGCAATGCAATCCCAAGTTAGTAGTTGGTAATGATTGTTGTGTAAGTTTTTCTAACGTGGGTTACAATATTTGATATTATAATTTATCGTTTTACGGAATTAATTTAATAAAGTGAGATATAAGGATTTTTTTTATTAGTCAAATATGGAGCTAGCTAGTGTGGCCCGAGTAGAGCCTAACCCTTAATGAGAGAGCCTAATTCAAAACTCTACAAATAATACCTAGGTCCCTATTCTAACCCTGATGCACAAACATCCTCATATAAGGAGCATTTACTAAACATTAAAAGTGAGAGACAATCTCATTGATCTAGTGATACAAAGGGTAATAAAGAATAAAAGCTTGAGCAAAGATCATCGTTGTTCCGCATAAAAAACAATGGATTCCAAATTAAGTGTGGAAATTCTCTTTACTTGATTATGTAAGTTCTTAATTTTAGCTATGGAGATATTGTGTGCATTTTTGCTACTGACATGTTATGCATAGTTATGGGTGCATTGTAATGATGTGGGCATTTAAGCTGATATAAAAGGATATATAAATTAAGGGAGAGCATACCTAATACTGAGTTCACACGTGGGGGGGGGGGAATTGTTGAAATACATGTGTGAGTTGTATTAGAGAAGTTTCATATCAAAGAATTTATGTGGTGTTGAGTAGTTAACATACCCTAGTTGGATTATAACTCATTGACTTAAATTTTTGAGTGAATGTAGATTGAACTAGATATGTTGATGAGTTTAGAGTTGAGCTTCCTCTTGGCGATCTCCTGGAGTGAAGATATCGGACTTCTATTGCGCATTCCTAGAAGAATAGTCCACAACTTGATTTTCTGTTTTGTAGTATTTGAGTTTGGTCTCTCCATTACTTTGCACGTCTCTTATGAAGTGATATTTGATGGCAACATGTTTAATTATTCCGCGAAAGGTAGGATTGTTAAAATAGCAAAGGTGGACTAGTTGTCCCAAAATATTGGAGTAGGTTCTATATGTGCTTCTCCAAAGTCTTATTGTATTCTTGGAAGCCAGAATGCTCATTGGTGGTCATAGCAGTGGAATGTGGTTAGCTTCCGCGATAGATTGTGCTATTGAGTTTTGTTTCTTGGATGTCCATGAGAACATAGCAGAACTCAATGTAAATGCATAGCCAGTAGTGCTCTTCCTATTGTCGGTGCTTACCTAATCACTATCGTATAACCAAGGAGTTCGGTGATTGCATTTGGCTGATACCAAATGCCATAGTCTATTATTCCTTGTAAATATCTTATAATTCTTTTGGTAGATCCAAAATGAATTTCTCTTCAACTTTGCATAGCGTGATGGTAGACTTGTTGTGCACACAATGTCTGGCCATGTACTAGTGAGATATAGCCAATTGCCCATGGGAAATATCAGGTTTCTTTATCCCATCTTCTTTTAGGCTCGGTTCGTTTCGCAAAAAATATAACGTTTCTAGAAAATGTTTTCCAAGAAGTATTTTTCTAGGAATTGTAATTTTTTCCCATTGTTAATTTGAATCTTAAAAATGAAGCAGAAATTATTTTCCTTTGTTTGGTAAGGAGAATCTTTTTGTTTATGCACTATTTTTCAATAATTTTTATAATTTCTTTTAAAAATGATTTTAAATGATTTTTTTTTTTTTTTATTTCTTTTTACCTTCTTTTTTCGATCGATCATTGGCAATAATAACACCCGACGACCAGCCATAGGCGAGCTCAAGCTCGTCACTTGCTAGATTGGCAACTTAGAGGCTTACTAGATTCTAATGAGCCCGAGCTCACCATTTATCAATTTAGCAAGGCTTGAGCTTGCTGCTTGCCGATATGGCAAGAGGTGAGCTTGAGGCCTTGGGCCTCACTAGATTGATGAGTGAACTCACTACTTGCTAGTGATCTGGCGAGGCTTGAGACATCGAGCTCACCCCTTGCCAGATCGGCGACCAAGGTGAGCAGCAAGCTGGGCCTAACTAAAAAAAGAAAAAGAAAAAGTATTTAAAATTCGATTTTTTTTTAAATGGAAAAAGAAAAGATATATAGGTTAACATGGGTATGAAATAAGAGGAAGTGAGTAAAATGTTTTCCTCATCTTGAAAAGCATAAAACATTTTTCCTATTTTAGAAGACTTTTGCGTTTTTCATTACTATTTCATTTTCCTTGACATAAACGACGGAAACTTTGGAAAACTTTTTTTGTAAGTTGTTTTTCCGTGAAACAAATAGAACTTTAATAGCTTCTCATTTTTCACTAATGATGTTATGACCATTTTGCGGAAATTCAATTTGAATTTCTTCAAGATATTTTCTGCTGTGCGATGAAGACTCCTTCATTTTAGTCGATCTCGGTGCCGAGGAAGTGACACCAAGAAGGGAGGGTAGTCTAGTTTTTTAGTTCGCGAGTTGTCTGGAAAGGTAAGAAAAAAATAAAAGAAGGAAAATTGAAATGGAACGGAAAGTCGGAATGATTTTTAGCATTGTTTTTTGTATAAAAGAAAATTTGTCCTGCATTACCGCCGACCGCCACGGGTTCTGTCTCCCCCACCTCGTGAACGTGTGTTACTCCTCCACCGTCCGACATTAAAATCGGCGCATACAATCACAAGGGGGCTGAACCGGCCTTAACTCAGCCAGCCTTATCCCCCTCTCCACGCTTTAACAAATCTCTCTCTCTCTCTCTCTCTCGCTAGCTAATCCGCCAATGGCATCTTCACTTCTGGCCGCTCTGCTCTCCTTCTCTACGATCGCATTTCTGCTTTCCGCGATCACCAGCCAGATCGACTATGCACTCGGCTTCCAGATTCAATCTGACCGGAGCTCTCGAATGGGCCCTTGAAGCCTTGCCGCCAGACGACGAGCTCATTGGAGGCGAAGCGACTGGGCGGAGGACCCTGTTGCAGTGCAGCAGCCACATTTCCTACGGAGTTCTGTCCGCGAACAGGATCCCCTGCCCGCCACGCTCGGGGCGGTCGTACTACACCCACAACTGCTACAGCGCGAGAGGGCCGGTCCACCCGTACAGCCGGAGCTGCTCCAGGATCACGCATTGCCGGAGATAGGAGATGGAGAGATGAGCGCGAGATCGCTCTGACATTTCTTTTAAAGATTTGTTTGGATGAGACGTGTCATCGATTTGAATTATAGTCCAAAGTGTATTCTAGGAATACGTGCGATGGGGCGCACGGACTACATTAGAAATTATCAGGATAGACAGTTTAATTCCTGTGATGCTTTTCCCACAGCGAACTTACAGTTGTCCGAGCTCATCGTGAACTTTCAACTCGGTCAATGCCATGGAAGTGCGAATCTTTGCATTTCACTTGCATTCTTTATCTTGCACCACGCCTCTTTTGCTCCTACAGATTGGAGATTACTATTTTGGTCCCATCTTACAGTCTCAAAAATTCGACTCTCTTTATCTTGTTTATTACATTTTGTATGATTGAACTCCGAAATAGAGACGGAGACTATGGTTGAATTTCGCTTCATAAACGTGCTTAAGATCTTTACTGGGTCACATGATCCTCTCCTCAGTCAGCTCTAGTGAAGGTTCGGGTCGGTGCCGATGGCCACTTGACCACGCGTGCAGCTGTGCACACACGCTTCTCTTTCTTGTATTTTGCTCGCATGAGGCCGAGTAAGCGGGAAATTCTACACGTAATAATCATCACCCTTGTAATGTCGTTTTAAAAAATTATTCAAGCAAATAACGAGTTTTTAGGCGACGGAAGGACTGAATTCCTTGTCGACAGGGTCTCTCTAGAAGGGCTATGCGCTCCAGGGACAAACGAAAATTGAATGAACTTTACGAGAGAGCCAATCTGTCCCTATTCAATAACAAAAGATCTTGTCGAAATTGCCTATGTTCCTGATCAGAACGTATTCAAAAACTGCAAGTCTAAATGTAATTGTCAGATTCTGGCACAAGCATATGAACTCACATGTACTCCTACTTGTCTTATAAGATTTAGCAGACCTGTAGACATGTTTAATCTGGTGCTTTCTAACTCAGCTATCTGCTGCTTCTTTGTGTCCCTATACATTAAAACAGCTTGCAAGGATCTTGATTCTGTCAAATGAGACAATTAGAGAAACCAAACCACGTAAACATATAAGTGGCATGTTTTTACTTAAAGGCATTTGACATTAATAAAACATCAGACAGACATCATCTACATGGACCATTCGCAGGACCCGGCATTCCTTCAAACCCACGAGTCATGGCACTGTGCCTCTCTAGACTTGTTATCCTCATCTTTTAGGAATGGCAAGGACATGTTGGTCATTCTAATATCCTTGTCACGCATGGCATTAGCACCAGCTTTTGCCGTCCAAGCTAGCTGAGATTGAGAAATCTGCTGGCACATTGATCGACAATCAAAGAGTCCTTTGGCATGCTGTTCACGATCCACAGCAGCAAGTTCCCCGGCCTAAAGCACAGCTCTGAACTTTGACCCACCAGCTCATTCAATGATGGTGTCATCATTGAAATACTTGACACGGGAATATGGCCAGAGAGAGTCATCATCAATGACAAGGAATACTACCAGCGCCTCCGAGACGGAAAGGCAAATGCGAGAACGGTACTGCCTTTGGCCCATCTAACTGCAATTGGAAACTCATTGGAGGTCGGTCTTTTAACAAGGGCCTTGCAGCCGCAGGAATACCAAGTATCTGAGAAGTATGACCGCAATTCCACAAGTGACTACTTTGGTCACGGCACACACCCGTCATCCACGGCTGCAGGAGCCTCTGTACGTGGAGTAAGTCGCTTAAGGAGACGCAAGGGGCATAGCTAGAGGAATAGCACCCGCAACTCACGTTGCGAAGTACAAAGTTATATGGAAAGTTGATGCGTGCAAGTCTGCATCTACTGATATGCTCGCTGGAATTAATCAAGCAATTGTGAACAGAGTCGATATCATGTCTCTGTCTCTCGGCCTCGTGAAAAGACCTTACTTCAATGAAATGATTGCCATAGCTTGTTTGGCAGTAATTGAAAATGGGTATAACTGTCGTTTGCTCTGCTGGAAATGAAGGGGCCCATAACTCGACATACAATGGCACCCCCTGGATCATGACAGTAGATGCAAGGACAGATAGAAGCTTCATCGTGACAGTGGCACTCGGAAATGGGCTTAACTATAGAGGGCTCATCATACTACCCTCAGAGTGTCTACAATGCCATTATCAACAAAATCTTTTAGGCCCTATTTGTTCGTGTTATTTTCTTCTGATCATGAACACAATTTCTGTTATTTTGTTATGGGAAACAAAAAAAGAACAGAAACGCGTTTGTTTACGTTTTTGTTCCAAATCTATATTTTTGTTCGCGGGAACAAATTTGGAACAAAAATAAGAAACAAGAAATTTTTTTTTTTTGTTCTTGGAACACTTCCAAGAAACAATTTTTCTCTCTCCTATTTTTTTTTCTCTTTATTTTCTTCTTCTTTTCTTTTTCTTTTTTCTTTGGCCTGTCACCGGCCTTGGCCATGGCCAACGACCGGCTGTTGAGGGCTGGCGACCTCGCTGAAGCGTCGTCGGCCCCCTGCGAGGCCGAGCGTCGCCTGCCCCTAGCGAGGCTGACCTCGCGTCGATCGACGAGGCTAAGCTCGCTCAGCCATCGACGAGGCTCGGCGTAGGACCACCGCCAAGTTGGTGTCGCCTAGTGGTGGCCGGCGAGGCCAAGCCTAGTCGGTGGCCGGGCGAGCTCGGCCTCACCGGATTTGGGCAAGCTCGAGCTCGCCTAGCCAAGGCAAGGCTGAGCCTTGCCGGGGGTTGGCAAGCCTCGCCGCGGTTGGGCGAGGCCACGCTCTCGTCGACCCGGTCGCCGGCCATGGTCGAGGTTGGCGATCGACCAAAAGGAAGAAAAAAGAAAAAAGAAAAAAAAAGAAAAAGGAAAAAAATTAAAAAATTAAAAAATAAAAGAAACAAAAAAATTATACAAGTTTATCAAGCATGTTTTTGTTCTTTTTCTATTCCATGAACAAATTTACTAATCTCGTTCTTCGTTTAAAAATTGTTTCACGGAACAATGAAATAATTTTTCTATTTCTATTCCCGGAAATAATTTTTGAATAGAAACATTACCAAACGCATCCTTAGTGTTGACCCCATTGTGGCTTATTTCTTACTGGCTAAGGCTGAGCCTTACCGGATTTGGGCAAGCTCGAGCTCGCCTAGCCAAGGCAAGGCTGAGCCTTGCCGGGGGTTGGCAAGCCTCGCCGCGGTTGGGCGAGGCCACGGCTCTCGTCGACCGTCGCCGGCCATGGTCGAGGGCGCGATCGACCAAAATGAAGAAAAAAGAAAAAAAGAAAAAAAGAAAAAAGGAAAAAAATTAAAAAATTAAAAAATAAAAGAAACAAAAAAATTATACAAGTTTATCAAGCATGTTTTTGTTCTTTTTCTATTCCATGAACAAATTTACTAATCGCGTTCTTTTGTTTAAAAATTGTTTCACGGAACAGAAATAATTTTTCTATTTCTATTCCCGGAAATAATTTTTGAATAGAAACATTACCAAACGCATCCTTAGTGTTGACCCCATTATGGCTTATTTCTTCTGGCTATGAAAAGTCGTTACTAGCTACTGGCCATAATGCCCATCCATTGGAGTATACGCTAACTCGAAATCTTCTAACTTATAATAGGATGATTCGCATTCTTTTTACTATATTATTGGTTAACCAATGCAATGCACGTTTGAAGATGATAAATTTTAGATTTCTGATTTTTATGTACCATTTTACAAAAGGTCAAATCCAAAAATGGACGGGATCCTACAAAACAAAGTCTGAGCATATACTATCGGGAAAAAAAATAAAATCATTTAAAAGACCAAAAGAAAAAAAAAAAACCACGAATTTGGTCGATGGACAAAAATATGCACCATAGTATTTCATCCCAAAGAAACTTATTTTGCATCCCACATGGCTAATAGGGGTGACGTCTACAATGGCACGTGGGCTGAGCCAAACCAACGGTGCTGCTTTTGAAACAAAAAGAAAATGTCGGGCTGCGGTTTATATTTACCATTGACAAGAAGGCACGTGATCGAAAAAATTATCAATATGAAACCTATTTTAATTATGCTAATTAGTTATAATTTTTTTTTGGCTGATTGAGTCTTAAAATTTTTGCATTTATAACAATTCAATCCATCCTGTTAATTTTGACCGGCCGACACTAATGTGAATAATTTTTAATAATATTTTATTTCATTTTCAAATTATTTATTTATTTACTTACATCCTTTTTCTTTTTCCTTTATTTTCCTTTTTTCTTTTTTCTTTTTTCCTTTCTTCCCTTCATTCTTCCTTCACCAGGTCACCA
The DNA here is from genome assembly GCF_016545825.1 of Eucalyptus grandis. NCBI lineage: Eukaryota > Viridiplantae > Streptophyta > Magnoliopsida > Myrtales > Myrtaceae > Eucalyptus > Eucalyptus grandis. Next base: position 11,126,507 of record NC_052613.1, read on the forward strand.
AACCTTGGTGATGGCCAAAGGCTAGGGCTGGTGAGGTCACCCTCAAATTAACCAATTCATGGTAAAGTATCTCAAATTATTGTTAAGTAACGATACCTATGCTTAGTAATAGTCCTCAACGATTGTAATTTTCCAGTAAGCTGTTGTAAATGAAAAGTTAGTAACGTTGTAATTTGCTTCAAAGTCTCAAAAAGTTGAATGTTCTAGCATTCATAACTTTCTATGAAATATCCTAAACAGGCTGAATTTTCATAAATATGTTTTTCCTATTTGAAGTAACTTATTTCTATAATCGTAATATTCCTTCATAATTCGTAAACTTACAGATTCTATCAATGAGTAATTTTCCTCATATGCGGAAATTTTCCTTGACTCCCAGTTTTATGGGTAATTCTATAATCGAAAATTTTCCTTTAACTGTTTATAAGTTCTTATTTTTTAAAATCATCCAAACGGTTGAATTTTTTTTCCTTTTGATCCATCTATCTAGACTACATATAGGACCGGTCCAGTAAATTGATGGACTGGGCTCTAGAATTTCCCCCACCACCTTAGTAATGTCATCAGAAAATTTTAGTAAGAGTGAATTACGCTGCAGTAATTAAACTTAAAACGATTGATACGGACAAAAAATCAAAAAATAAAAATAAAAATTGGAAGACTAAATAAAAGGAAAAAACAGAACCTTAGCATAGAATAATTAAACTTAACCTATAAAATGTCAACTTTGGGTGTCCATACAAAATTCCAGTTTAAATTTGGAACGGATACATCAGAAGTTGCCCTGGTTTTCAAAAGGCTTCTTTAAAGTAGCTATCCACTCCGGTAACAGTTCAAACTAATTGGAAGTGTCAATCTGTCCACATTAATTAATAAAATCAGTATCTAAAATCTGGGTATGAGGAGTAATCTTATATCAAATTCATAACATAATCAAAAAGTGCGAGTCCAGTGTAATTTCCAGATCTTGAATAAAGCATATGAAACCAATTAACAGTAAGGGACTTTCCGAGAGCATCAAACTACCGGTTCTTTCCCTCCCTCTGAACAGAAGCAACAAAAAGAAAGAGACAGACGAGTCTTTCTATAAATAAGATCATGCACATTCATCTGAAATGTGCAAGTAGCTCACCTCTCAGCACATTCTTTTAGCCCTCTTTCATCAGACATGAGTCGCATGACTAGCAGGGCGATGAATCCATCTAGTTCGGCTTCGTGAATCGTGTTTTTATGGCTAAATGTATCGTCCACCGTGACTAGCTTTGTGATGCCGGAATCTGAAGAACGCCAGACGTACATCATCCACATGGACTATTCACAAAAACAAGCTTCTTTTTCAACCCACGAGACATGGCACCGTGCCATCTTGGACTCATTGTCCCCATCTCTCGGCATTGGCAAGAACAGGTGGCCCTATACGTACAACCATGTCATGCACGGTTTTAGGGCCAGGCCCACGCCGTCTGAGCTAGCCAAGATCGAAGAATCTCCTGCTCATCGAGCAACGATTAAAGAGTCCTTTGGCAAGCTGTTCACAACCCACAGCAGTAAGTTCCTCGGCCTAAAGCAAGGCTCTGGACTATGGCCCACAAGCTCATATGGAGAAGGTGTCATCATTGGAATCCTCGACAGCGGAATATGGCCGGAGAGCGCAAGCTTAGTGACAAGGAGATGCCGCCAGTGCCTCCATGATGGAAGCGACAGTGTGAGAAGGGGACCGCCTTTAGCCCATCTAACTGCACTCTGAAGCTCATCGGAGCTCGTTCTTTTAGCAAGGGCCTTGCAGCCGCAGGAATAAAAATATCCAAGTATGACTATAACTCCATGAGAGATTTCTTCGATCACGGCACACACACATCATCCACCGCTGCAGGGCCCACGTACTTGTTGGGAAAAAGAAAAGAATATTTGTGGAGAAGACCCAAATAATTTTTCCCGCTACTATTTCTGTGAAAATTAAATAGGATAAAATATTAAATAAAAGCAGTAAAGATGGATAGTAAATAACACAAGAATTTTAATGTGGAAAACCCTCCAAGGTGAAGGGAAAAACCACAGGACCGTAGTCTACTTCAAACTTCCACTATGATAAATAATGAGATACAACTTCAGCCAAAGGTAGATCTCTTGTTGTCTTCAATTTGTGGATTTGAACTTCTCACAAACTGGATAACTCACTCAAAGATAACTCTCTTTCTTAGAAGAAGATAACCGTTTCTTCCGCTACTTTGATATTCTTGCTTTTTGTATATTCTTCCCTGTTGAGGAGGACTCCTATTTATAGGAGTAAATGCAATCTCAATTGCAATTGTATACTATGAAAATCACATAGATTTATCTCATAATCTTTTGAGATTTTGTAGATCTGAGAAGATCGCTTTGATTTCTTTCCCAATCTCCCTTGATTTTCTGGATATGGAAATTATCTCTCGATCTCTTTTGATATTTTTTTTTCTTTTTCCTTTTTTTTTCTTTTTTTTTTTTTTTACACACTCACTACCGTACTTATTCTACTACAGATATACATGTCGCGACCAATTTTTTCGGGTGTGAACCACCTAGGGTTTGGCTAATGGATTGTTAAGCCTAGACTTAACTCGGGCTCTCCCAAGCCCATACCAATTCACGACTTTCGGTTCAAGTTCTTAACATGCAATTGATTTTTAATTAGGAGTCGCCACTAATCTATTTTTGGTGGGTCGATTAGAAACCCAAGTAAAGTAACGGGAGATTCACTTTACTCCTACGAACCAGAGATTTGGGTACGGGGACTTGGTTACGCTAGATTTCTCTAACGCCCTTTCGGTACCTTTCTTTTTATTTTGAAAAATGTTTGACAAGCAGTTTGGATTGATTTTAAATCTATTTCCCTAACATGTGAAGCGATCATGTGGGTGCACAAACCACCAATTTAACACCCAAGTAAAGCAATAAATAAATTGTAGAACTTACCTCGTAGCAACGAAAGCATCTGCGTTGTTAGTTTAGAATTCACATCAGCAATCCTAAATATGATTTCTAATTAACACGCAATTTCCTTTTTTTCACTTATTTAATGAAAATCATGCAATATACAATGCATGCCACTAATTTAACATGAAATGATATGACATGGCAACATGACTTAGCTATATGACCTAAGCAATATGACATAACTAAGCATGTAGTCTATCCTAAGCATGAGATGGATTTATTCTAAATAATTTTTTTGTATTTTCTATGAGATTCGAAATTAAAGAAATGCAACATTTAAATATGCAATCTAAATTAATCTAATGACTGACAATTTCTAATTAAATGGACCTAACAAAAATCACTAAATGACGTGCATTTCATGGACCTAATTCTATATGACATGGGCATTTTTATTTTCCTAACAAAACATACAATTTATCTAGGAGAGATTATCTACCTATAATTGATAAACATGCAACCCTATCATGCAATGACGTGCAAAGAATGCCTTAATTTAACATGAAATATGCATGATGATTTTTTGTGTTTTTTTTTTATTAATTTCGAAATTAAAATTTTCACATGCAATTCAAATAATGATAACACTAACATCTTAAATGAATGTGCTTTCTTTTTTGGTTTTCTTTTCCTTGATTCAAAATAAAATTATTATTCTAAAATATATAAAAAAACCTAATGCTAATTCAACTTTTTTTATTTTTAAATTTCAAAATAAGATTGCAATTTTAATCCTAAACAAGAAATATTCTAAAGCAAATCTATTCCTAACTCAAATATCTTTTGGATTTTTTTTTTTTTACAAAATAAGATTGACTCAACCAACTTGACGATAGCAAATCAAACAAGATAAGATTGATATCCAAAAATTGACGAACCATATCTCGCGCATGAGATCGGGTTGGCCAATTTTAAATTAAATCGCGAATCGAATCTCGGGCTTGAGATTGGATTGTCGATTTTTATAAGGAATTGCGAGTCGGATTTCGGGCGTGAAAATCGGACTGTCAATCCCTAGCTTGAGGGACTATTTCATATGGGATATCAATAATATATTAAGGAACAATTCCACTAAAACAGAATATTAAAGAAATAATAATAAAAAACATAAAAGAGAAACTACCTAATATGATTTTTCTTTTTTTCTTTTGTTTTTCTGTTTTCTTTTTCCCTTCCCAAGCACGGATTGTTCATGGCAGGTCACCTAGGGCAACTGTCGTCGGTCCGACAGGGGCAGCTCCGGCGAAGGGAAGGCACAGTTGGTCGCGGGTTAGGCGAGATAGGGACGGCACGGGCGAAGCAACCGGCGCTCGGGCACCGGCGAAAGGGGCGTCGCGGCGTTGCTGGCGTCGAGCGGACCACCAGATATGCAGCAGCAACTGGTGAAGAAGGCTCAGCGGAAAGCTGCTGTGGGCGTCGCTCGGAGAGGGGCGGAACAGAGACAGAAGTGGCGTCACAGGCGAGACCAACCGGGTGGCGATGCAGATCAGCAACAGCTACGCCTTCACGAGCAAAACAGAGCCGGGTCGTCAGAGCAGAGTCGGAGCGGGGTAGAGGCGCGCGATGCAGGGGCGTCACGGGAGCAGCAGCAACGGTCGTCGGGGGAAACTTCGGACAGTGCAGGGAGTCGCGGATCGTGCAAGATCAGCGTTGGGCGGATCAACGTCGGCAGAAACTCTGGGCAACAGGGCACAGATCCGGCTCGGGGGTCGCTCAGGTGGAGGCGGAGCACTGGCGCTAGGGCAGAGGTTCAGGTTGCTGCAGATTGCAACGTCGGTCGCGAGGGGGGGTTGCGGTGGCACGACTAAGTCACGGGCTGAAAAGGAGCGGCAACAGTGGGATGAAACGCCGGATGGCTGCAAGGCGGTGGTGGCGCGGCGGAGGAACCCACGACGAAGAAGATGAACAGCTTTTCTTCCCCACCTTTTTTCTTTTACTTTTTCACCTCTGCTGTACGTCTCCACCTTCTGCCCACTATGTACTTTCTCCTCTTTTGTCTCTTTTTTTTTTTTTTTTTACCCAAAGAAAAGACCCCCCCCCTTTACTCTCATACGCGTATGGCCTTTTATAAGGAAGGAATTGGATTTTTAAATTCTTCCTCAGATCAACATCCGTAATATTTTCCACAAAATTCATCCCTTATTGATAAGGATTCGAGATTAAGATAATTTTTTTCTCTAAATCCAAATCTTTCAAAGCCAAATCGTAATATTTTTTTTTTACCCATCTACCCTATCAAAAAAAAAAAATTCATATCTCGGAAAAATTGTTAAATATTATATTCCCATGAGATAATTTTTAATTATTAAACAAACACGGGCTTGGACTAACCTGCTCGCTTCATGGGCCTGATTCATCTAATTCAAACTCATCCGCCACCAGTCCAATAAAATGCAAAAAATGCAAATAACAAAATAAATGCAATCTAAATCTATATGCTATGCAATTAATAAAATTAACCCCTAATTTCCTATGCAATAAATAAATAAACTAAATCGTCAAAATTTAGGTGTCAACAGATGCCCCTCTTTGAAGGTGAACTCGTAGAGGTTGCATTCAAAGATAAATTGAAACCTAAATTTTGACCATATACATGCAATGAATGATTTTTTTTTTTTTTGTTGTTGGAAAATGAATTCCATTTTAAAATGCAATATATATGATGCATGAAAATGCTAATGCAAATGTATGATGTGAAAGGAAAGAGCGTACCTACAAATTAATTACCAGTCAGTGCGGTAGAGCATCTTGAGATACATGATAAATCTTTGTTTACTTCACAAGTACCCAACTCTCACTCAGGTTCCTTGAAGAGTGTAATAGGTAATAGATTGAGACATTGAGATTGAGAAGAATATTCACATCCAAAGTGAAATGTTCAAAGAATTGAGTTGAGACATCCAGATCCCGACTGAGATGTCAAGATTTTTGAACTCGAAGTACCTAGATCCAAACTAAGGTATAACAAGAAGGATTGAAAAACATTCACATCCAAAGTGAAATGTTCAACGGAAAGAATTAAGACATCCAGATCCAGACTAAGATGTCAATATTTTGGAACTTGAAATACCTAAATCCATACTAGGTATAACGAGAAGAATTGAAAAACAATTCACATACAAAGTGAAATGTTTAAATGAAAATAATCAAGACATCCGGGTCCAGACTGAGATGTCATGATTTTTTGAATCTCGAAATACTTAGATCCAGACTAAAGTATAGCGAGAAAAGAATGAAAAAAAACATTCACATCCAGAGTGAAATGTTTAGATGAAAATAATCAAGACATCCGGGTTCAGACAGAGATGTCATGATTTTAGAAGCTCGAAATACCTAGATCCAGACTAAGGTATAACGAGGAAAGTTGAAGAACATTCACATCCAGAGTGAAACGTTCAATGAAGAGAGTTGAGACATCCAGATCCAAATTGAGATGTCGAAATTTTGGAATGCAATTTGTATGCAAATGGTAAAGGAACTTACCTGGAATATCTTACCTTCAAAGAGGGTAGAGTGATTCAAGATAGTTGGTGTTACATGTTCAGGACCCGTACCTTTCTACGGTCACCTAGTAGGGCAGTGTTTGGTTGTGTCTAGGACCCGTACCTTTCTACGGTTGCCTGTTAGAGCAATAAATGTTGTCTAGGACCCGTACCTTTCTACGGTCGCCTAAACTGAGGTTTTGCTTGGCTAGGACCCGAACCTTTCTTCGGTCGCCTAACGTTGCAGCATAGATTATCTGATCAGGACCCGAACCTTTTCTTCGGTCGCCTTAATTAGATTGAATCTGGAGAAAAATCTTTGGGGGATAGCTCAATTGAATGTTGGTGTTTTCAAAAGGGAATACCTGCATAATGACAAGTATTTAAGGTATGGATAGAGATGTACTTACCTGGTATCATCTCTATTCCTGGGGGAAATGTCTTATGCAAAACATGGTCATAGGGGAAGTAATATGCATTTGTGATCACAAACATGCATTAATTTAAGGGACGTTCATGCGCTATGATTTATATCAAGCCTGCATCACCTAATTTCCATTAGGAAGGATTTCACAAAGAATGTTCCAATCTGAACACATGAGTGTCATGGATGTGCCAAATGGGAGACCTCTTGGTCTGAAAGGACTTTTCACTCATCCTCATTAAAATGGCCATTTTATCCTGACCTTTGATGCAGGATTTTGACATTCACTTCATCTCACCATCGTCATGTCGAACAAGGGTCCGAGTAATCTCGCAAGTGGTACAAACTTATCAATTTGAGAGGTCTTTAACAGGGACCGTAATGCGGGCTTGGTCAATGGCTTAGCAAAGGAAAACTCTTTGAGTCGAGGCTATTAAAAATGAATGATATTTCACAATCATCTTGGGGTTTACAAGCCAAGAAACATGAGAAATGAAGCAGAAATTATCTTACTCGCACTTCTTCAAGCAATGCTTCCAAACATATGAACTTTTACGTTAATTCAAGTGTCTTAATCTGAAGAGACTTTGTAAGGGACGTAACGTAGGTTGGGTTCATGGGTTGAGAAATGAAATGATCATTTGGCTCAAAAAGTGTTTATGGGGTCAAAGTTGGTGATCATCTTGACATTTCCAACAATTTTCCTCCTCATCGTCAAAGATTTTCTTCACATCACAACTCCACTGATTGCAACATCTCAACATTTGAGTTTTTTTTTTTTTTTGGTACCACCTTGTTGGGGATACGACTCACTTAAGTGTTTGATTTTTTCTTTGGGCATTTGCCTTGCTTTTACCAGGCACACTGCTTTTTCATGCCCCATTTTTTTGCACTCTTTTTTTTTTTGGACAAAGTCTCCATTTTTATCAGCATTGTAAATCATGCTACTTGAGTGGTTTGATTTTTCTTTCCTTGCCCCAGTGTGGGGGATGATCACCAACTGGGTTTAACGTTAAATGAATTCATAGGCTCAATGGGGTTATGCAATGGATAAAGTGTATATGATAGAGAAAGAACTACTCTTCGTCGTCCTAAGGCACTTTAAATTATTGTGCAAGTCACACTGTAAAAGCAATACTCAAAGATTGATGCAAGTGTGGGTAAGAAAATTTCTATCATTCATTTCAAATCTTGTCCCAGTATGGGACGACTCTTGACAGGGATAATTTAAAAAGCTCTCCATGTGTGTGGGCTCAAAGGGCTGAACAATGGATATACCTGGAGTGTTTCGGGTAGTAGAAGAAACTGCCTCTCATCACTTTGACGTACCCTTTGCGAGATCACCCTTTTCCTTGTGGGCATGGAATTTTTCACACAACTCACTGGGGGTCAGTGTATGGAATAAGGCTTGCCTTTCGTCATTCCAAAGCATGCCATTTGACACATTCAATCTATCTCACATAATTCATCAAGGAAGAAAAATGCAATATTTGCGACAAATTTGAACAATTCAATTCACTGAGGCAATTTATTCATCATAAAATGTTTGCAATTCAACACATGACATGGCAAATTCTATCATGGGTAATATTTCTTGACAGCATCTGAATTAATTGGAGTAGAAAACTCTTGACTACCCATTTATGCTAGGACGGCACCTCCTGAAAGACATTCCTTACCACATATAGGCTGTAATTTAGAGCAAACTTGCCCCCATGATCTTCCACTGAAGAATGATGGTTCTCTTTTACTTGCCCCAAATCTTTTTTCATTGCAAGTGCGCTCTAAACCTGTTGATCACAAGTTAAGTATATGATCATTAAAACTTGATATGCTATTCTCAGATATCCCTTGTCATAACAAGTTATAGAATTATGCTCTGAGACAAGAAGCAAATGAGTCAGACAAACAAACAGGTTTAATCTGCTACAAGCTTTGGAAAAATGTTTTTCTTTTCTTTCTTTTTAACAATGAAATGCTTTTGCTTTCGAAAAAGTTTTTGGGAGGAAGCATGAAAAGGTCCAGCCCTCAGGATTTCTCCGTGGATGATATTTTTCTTTTTCATGGTTGGATATCGTCATTGGACTGGTTTGGAGTACCCCGTCATGTCCTCAAAATTTGAAATAAAATTGTAATTTCATTGAATAGAATCAAATGAATTACATTATTGGAATGGAAATTGTGATTCCTAAACCCCTAAAAAGAGAAAAAATTGAAAACGATTCCTAAAAAGCGGAAACCAATCCTAAAAAGTGATAAAAATTCCTAGAAAGAGATAAAAATTCCCGCGTAGGGGAATGTGCAACAGTAACAAGTTACTCTTGCAGGCTAACGTCCATGTCTTCCGAAGGTCCTTCGTCATTGGCTCCTATGAAGAGGTCATCGAACAAACCTGTGATTCCTTCCAGGGCGTCATCAGAGTTCTCTGTCTTTGGAGGCGTCGGATCGTCCATGTCATCCCATCCACTTGGAACTATGTTGCGGGAGTCAAAGTAAAAGCTGGGAAGAGCTAAATACTTCACCAAGTAATCAAACTTGCCACTAGGCTGCCCTAGAGTGTCCATCACTTCCACTTCATCCTGCTTTGTCTTAGGGACATTGTCAAGTTTGGCAATGACTAGTGGGTTATCTTCCAGTTCATGCATGTCATTATTGCTCATTTGGGTTTTGTATTCCTATTTCGGAACTACTACCTCAGGGGAAGCAGGTGCAGGAGTCAAATCCGCTCGGAGGGATTGGATTTGGGCTGTCATGAGTTGCATAGAAGTGAGCAATTGTTGGAGTTGGTATTCCATAGCGGAGATACGATCACGCATTTCAATTTGGTCGGCCATTTTAGCTCTTGATCTCGTAATACGTGGCAGATTCGTTATCACCTAATTCAAATGAATGAAAATATATAAGTACGTGGTGCAAATAAAGAATCAATCCATGACAATGATCTATCAACTTTTTTCATTTTTTATTTTATTTTATGAAAAGCTCTTACAAAAAGGGAATTTCCTAAAGAGAGCTAGAAAAATAGACATCCTAGCAAGATCAAATTTCCTAGACATGAATTGAAAAGAAATTCTCCAAAATTTTTTATTTTCCAAATGATTTATTGCATGGCAATTTCCTCATTTCATTCTTAATAGGAATTAGATCAAATGACTATCCTAAATTGTTATGGACAAACCAAAAGCATGACAAAATAAATTGCATGGTATAGGGATAGAAAATTTACTTTACCAAGAAAAAATCGACAGCAATCACATAGACATGCGCATGGTAAGTGGCTTGATTTCTAATCTATAAGGCTTATCAAAGTGAAGCCACAAGGATGATCAGACTAGCCACGGGCTTGTGGACTATGTCGGGTCCTCATGACTCCGGCTTGGTCAAAGAGCCGACCCGGGTTGCGAGCATGCGGACCGAGATGGGTACTCTTCACACCATGAAAGAAACTTCGGGATTGAGATGGGCGACTCGTACCGCGAGCATGTGGTCGGAGTGGTATCCATCTTAACACCATCCTAAATGATCCTGTGCAGCCCAGGTCTGGCGGCAGGCTGTGTGTGCAATAGTGTAGTGCTAGATGCAAGGCATGCACGGCAGTTTATATCAAGCAACACTTCGTTCATGAAAATAAACCATACATTCCTACACCTTCCTGCAAAACAAAGGTTAACAAACACTTCCCCTTATACCTCCCATCCTGCAAGAACATTTAACACCTTAAATGTTAGGGGCGTATCTGGGATCCTCGCTGCCAAACAAAAATATTTCTTTTTCAAAAAGAAATTGTCCTAAGTCCACTAAGAGTTTTAACTCAAGTCCTCAGCGGAGTCACCAAGCTGTCACGACCAATTTTTTCGGGTGTGAACCACCTAGGGTTTGGCTAATGGATTGTTAAGCCTAAACTTAACTCGGGCTCTCCCAAGCCCATACCAATTCACGACTTTCGGTTCAAGTTCTTAACATGCAATTGATTTTTAATTAGGAGTCGCCACTAATCTATTTTTGGTGAGTCGATTAGAAACCCAAGTAAAGTAACGGAGATTCACTTTACTCCTACGAACCAGAGATTTGGGTACGGGGACTTGGTTACGCTAGATTTCTCTAACGCCCTTTCGGTACCTTTCTTTTTATTTTGAAAAATGTTTGACAAGCAGTTTGGATTGATTTTAAATCTATTTCCCTAACATGTGAAGCGATCATGTGGGTGCACAAACCACCAATTTAACACCCAAGTAAAGCAATAAATAAATTGTAGAACTTACCTCGTAGCAACGAAAGCATCTGCGTTGTTAGTTTAGAATTCACATCAGCAGTCCTAAATATGATTTCTAATTAACACGTAATTTCCCTTTTTTCACTTATTTAATGAAAATCATGCAATATGCAATGCATGCCACTAATTTAACATGAAATGATATGACATAGCAACATGACTTAGCTATATGACCTAAGCAATATGACATAACTAAGCATGTAGTCTATCCTAAGCATGAGATGGATTTATTCTAAATAATTTTTTTGTATTTTCTATGAGATTCGAAATTAAAGAAATGCAACATTTAAATATGCAATCTAAATTAATCTAATGACTGACAATTTCTAATTAAATGGACCTAACAAAAATCACTAAATGACGTGCATTTCATGGACCTAATTCTATATGACATGGGCATTTTTATTTTCCTAACAAAACATACAATTTATCTAGGAGAGATTATCTACCTATAATTGATAAACATGCAACCCTAACATGCAATGACGTGCAAAGAATGCCTTAATTCAATATGATATATGCATGATGATTTTTTGTGCTTTTTTTTTTTTATTAATTTCGAAATTAAAATTTTCACATGCAATTCAAATAATGATAACACTAACATCCTAAATGAATGTGCTTTCTTTTTTTGGTTTTCTTTTCCTTGATTCAAAATAAAATTATTATTCTAAATATAAAAAAAAAACCTAATGCTAATTCAACATTTTTTTATTTTTAAATTTCAAAATAAGATTGCAATTTTAATCCTAAACAAGAAATATTCTAAAGCAAATATATTCCTAACTCAAATATCTTTTGGATTTTTTTTTTTTTACGAAAATAAGATTGACTCAACCAACTTGACGATAGCAAATCAAACAAGATAAGATTGATATCCAAAAATTGACGAACCATATCTTGCGCATCAAATCGGGTTGGCCAATTTTAAATTAAATCGCGAATCGAATCTCGGGCTTGAGATTGGATTGTCGATTTTTATAAGGAATTGCGAGTCGGATTTTGGGCGCGAAAATCGGACTGTCAATCCCTAGCTTGAGGGACTATTTCATATGGGATATCAATAATATATTAAGGAACAATTCCACTAAAACAGAATATTAAAGAAATAATAATAAAAAACATAAAAGAGAAACTACCTAATATGATTTTTCTTTTTTTCTTTTGTTTTTATGTTTTCTTTTTCCCTTCCCAAGCACGGATTGCTCGTGGCGGTCACCTAGGGCAACCGTCGTTGGTCCGGCGGGGCAGCTCCGGCGAAGGGAAGGCACTTGGTCGCGGGTCGGGCGGGATAGGGACGGCACGGGCGAAGCAACCGGCGCTCGGGCACCGGCGAAAGGGGCGTCGCGGCGTTGCTGGCGTCGAGCGAACCACCGGATATGCAGCAGCGGCGGTGAAGAAGGCTCAGCCGGAAAGCTGCTGTGGGCGTCGCTCGGAGAGGGGCGAAACAGAGACGAAGCGGTGTCACGAGCGAGACCAACCGGGTGGCAATGTAGATCGGCAACAGCTACGGCTTCACGGGCAAAACAGAGCCGGGTCGTCGGAGTAGAGGCGGAGCGGGGTAGAGGCGCGTGATGCAGGGGCGTCACGGAATAAGCAGCAACGATCGTTGGGGGAAACTTCGAATAGTGCAGGGAGTCGCGGATCGTGCAGGATCAGCGTTGGGCGGATCAACGTCGGCAGAAACTCCCGGCAGCAGGGCACAGATCCGGCTCGGGTGTCGCTCGGGTGGAGGTGGAGCACTGGCACTAGGGCAGAGGTTCGGGTTGCTGCAGATTGCAACGTCGGTCACGAGGGGGGTTGCGGTGGCACGACTAAGTCACGGGCTGAAAAGGAGCGGCAATAGTGGGATGGAACGCCGAACGGCTGCAAGGCGGTGGTGGCGCGGCGGAGGAACCCACGAGGAAGAAGATGAACAGCTTTTCTTCCCTTTTTTTTTTTTTACTTTTTCACCTCTACTGTACATCTCCACCTTTTGCCCACTTTGTACTTTCTCCTCTTTTGTCTTTTTTTTTTTTTTACCCGAAGAAAAGACCCCCCTTTACTCTCTTACGTGTATGGCCTTTTATAGGGAAGGAATTGGATTTTTAAATTCTTCCTCAGATCAACATCCGCAATATTTTCCACAAAATTCATCCCTTATTGATAAGGATTCGAGATTAAGATAAATTTTTTCTCTAAATCCAAATCTTTCAAAGCCAAATCGCAAGATTTTTTTTTACCCATCTACCCTATCCAAAAAAAAATTCATATCTCAGAAAAATTGTAAAATATTACATTCCCATGAGATAATTTTTAATTATTAAACAAACACAGGCTTGGGCCAACCTGCTCGCTTCGTGGGCCTGATCCATCTAATTCGAACTCATTCGCCACCTGTCCAATAAAATGCAAAAAATGCAAAAAACAAAATAAATGCAATCTAAATCTATATGCTATGCAATTAATAAAATTAACCCCTAATTTCCTATGCAATAAATAAATAAACTAAATCGTCAAAATTTAGGTGTCAATAATACATAATTGCATTGGCCTCTCCAATTGGGAGTCACCTACTCAACAAATCTCTCCCTCATGAGTAATTTGGAAAAGACGTCAAACCTGCAAAAGTTCGATAGGCTTGCATCTTCACTGTAAATGGAGATTTTTTCATCATATCTGAGCTTGTGAGTGTTTATTTTCTTTAGCTGTAGGTCTTTTTCTTCCAACACATCACATATCCAATGATATTTGATGTCAATATGTTTGATTCTGGAGTGGAAAGTTGCATTTTTGCTAAGATGTATTGCGCTTTAACTATCTGAATACAAGATATACTCCTCTTGGTTGTGGCCCACTTCTTGTAGAAACTTCTTCATCCACAAGAGTTCTTTACATGTTTATGTTATCACAATATACTCTCCTTCAGCACTAGATAGGGCAACACATTTTTGTAGTCAAGATTGCCATGAAACTGCTCCCCTTGCAAAAGTCATTAGGTATCCCGATGTAGACTTTCTTGAGTCCACGTCCCTTGCCATGTCTAAATCTGAAAAACCTTCTAACATAGTTTTACCATCACCAAAGCATATACAGTTATTAGAAGTACCTCAAAGATACCTAAATATCCATTTGACTGCTGCCCAATATTCCTTACCAAGATTGGATAGAAATCTACTTACCACACCAACTGCATATGCGATATCAGGCCTCGTACATATCATCATGTACATTAGATTGCCAATCGTCAATGCATAAGGGACTTTTTCCATTTCCTTCTTTTCTGTCTCACTTTTTGGGCACTGCTCTAAGCTGAGTTTGAAATGATTTGCAAGTAGAGAACAAACTGCTTTGGATTTATTCATATTAAATCTTCAAGAACTTTATTAACATACCGTTCTTGAGATAATCGGAGTTTATGATTTTGTCTGTCTCGCAAGATTTCCATCCCAAGAATTTATTTTGTGGGTCCCAAATCCTTCATTGCAAAGCACTTGCTTAATTCCTTCTTTAAGTTGTTGATCTTGCTTTTATCCTAGCCAACAATTAGCATGTCATCAATGTAAAGCAAAAGAATGAGGAAATTACCATTAGTAAATCTCTTGACGAAAACGCAGTGATCAATGGTGGTTTTGTTGAACCCATTTTCTTCCATGAAGGAATCGAATTTTCTGTACCACTGTCTTGGTGCCTACTTGAGCCCGTAAAGACTCTTCCTCAATCTACACACAAGGTTTTCTTTGCCTTCGATTTTGAAACTTTTCGGCTGATCCATGTAGATCTCCTCATTTAGATCTCCATGTAAAAACGCGGTCTTCACGTCAAGTTGCTCGACCTCCAAATTCAAGCTTGTTGCCATGCCAAGGACAACTCAGATAGAGGACATTTTAACTACAGGAGAAAATACCTCATTGAAGTCGATATCTTTCTTCTAAGTGAATCCCTTCACAACCAACCTTGCTTTGTACCGTGGCTATGAGTTACCTTTTTCAGTCTTTAATATGAAAACCCACTTGTTTTTTAGAGTTTTTCTTCCTTGTGGCAACTTGACTAAATCATAAGTATGATTTTCGTCTAAGGATTTCATCTCCTCCTGCATAGCTTTTAACCACTCCTCTTTATGATCGTGGAATACAGCTTCTTGGTAGTTCTCTGGTTCTCCCCCGTCAATGACAATCATGTACTCATTGGGAGAATATCTACGACTAGATTGTCATTTACGAATTGATCTCCTCAATTGAGGTTCTGATGGGACTTGTTCAACAATTGGTTCAAGTATAGTTGAAGTAGTCTTACCTCAATCCTAGATTCAGCTTGCCTATTGATAGGAGGAGCGACTGGGCCAAGATCAATTGAGTATTTGTCTGTTGATGGAGATTTCTTGTGCTTCTCAAAGTCCTCAATTGTCTAATCTTCAAGAAATATCACATCCCTGCTTCTGACTATTTTTTGGTTAATGGGATCCTAGAGTCTGTAGCCAAATTCATCATGTGTGTACCCCAAAAAATACATTGCTTTGATTTTCCATCAAGCTTTGATCTCTCATCCCTTGGAATGTGAACAAATGCTCTACAGTTGAACACCTTCAAGTGGCCATAAAAAGCATCTTTACCAGTCCAGACACTTTGTGGTACATCACCATTAAGTGGAGTTGAAGGTGATATGTTGATTAAATCAACTGCCGTCCTCATTGTCTCACCCCAAAAGTGGTTTGGTAGCTTTGCGTTGGAGAGCATACATCTGATTTTTTCATATATGGTTCTATTTATCCGCTCTATGACACCATTGTGTTGAGATGTATTTGGTACGGATCTTTCTAGTTTGATCCCGAGGTTTTTGCAATAATCTTCAAAAGGTCCTCGATATTCGCCACCGTTGTCAGAGCGTACACACTTCAATCGCCTTCCCGTTTCTCTTTCAACCTTCATATGAAATTGCTTGAAGATTTCCTGCACTTGATCTTTAGTTTTCAAGGCAAATGCCCACACCTTTCTAGAGTGGTCATCAATAAATGTTACAAAATAAAGTGCACCTCCAAGTGTCTTAGTTTGCATTGTGCATACATCAGTATGTATCAAATCTAAAATTTCAGCTTTTCTAGATGGTGGGGAATTGCGAAATGCTACTCTATGTTGTTTTTTCCATAATGCAGTCAACACAAGTATTCAACGATGTACCTTTCATCCGGGTAGGAGTTGCTTTCTAGTGAGAATCTTAAGTCCTTTCTCACTCATGTGTCCGAGTCGCTTATGCCATAACTCGGTGGTGACTCATTTTCTGGTTACATTCACCTCTCCTCTACACGGCTTGAATTGTGTAATATAGAGAGAGTTAGTCTTTTCTCCTTTGGCTACCACCAAATTACCTTTAGTGAGCTTCCATTTTCCATCACTAAAGAAATTGATGTAGTGTTCATCATCAAGCTTGCCAGTAGATATAAGATTGAAGCGTATGTCCGAAACATCCCTCACATCTTTGAGTAGTAGCCTACATCCAACATTAGTCTCCAAATAAATATTACCCATACCAATAATTTTGGACATACCTTCATTTCCCATCTTTACGAGTCCAAAATTGCTAGTGGTGTAAGATGTGAAAAGTTCTTGATGAGCCGTGACATGGTAGGATGCACCAGTATTAACTACCCATGTTGAATCTTGGGATGCAAGATTAATGGAATCATCACTTTGAATAATAATCACCTCATCTGCAATATTTGCAGTGTCATTCGTCTAGTTCTCGTTAGCTTTGTTGATGTTATGAATTTTTGATTTTTCCACCTTTAGCTTTCTGCATTCTCGAATGAAGTGTCCCAATTTGCCATAATGATGGCACTTCTTGTCTCATCTGAAGTTGGATTGGGACCTTCCTCATTGCTGATTCCGGAAGTTTCGGCTTTTGCTTCTCCCTCTCCGTTCTTGATTTTCTTGTCGATTAATGACAAGAGTCTCGGACTCAGGGTTGACTCCACTCTCTTTTTGTTGGGATTCTTCATTCAACATTCTATCTTTTACCACGTCCATGGTAAGCTTGCCGTCAGGAGCCGAGTTGCTAACCGACACAACAAGTGTGTCCTAGCTATTTGGCAAAGAGCGAAGCAGCAATAATGCCTGCAATTCATCATCTAATGTTATCTTCATAGAATTGAGTTGGTCTACTATACCTTGGAACTCGCTCATGTGCTCCGAGACGCTGCTCCCGTCTTTGTATTTCAAATTCACGAGTCACCGCATGTGATTTGCTTTATTTTGCGACGTTGTTCTTGCGTACATTTTCTTTAATTTTTGCCAAAGAACACTAGCATCATGTTCATTAGCAAAATTTTGAAAAATGCTCTTATCAATCCATTGTCGGATTTGAGCGGCACATTTCCGATTTAGCACCATCCATTCGCTTTCGGACATTGTCGTTGGTTTGCCACCAAAAGACGATGCCAATTTGGCTTCCGCTAGGATTAGACTCCTCCGACATTGGTACTGGTACCTCCGTCGATATCACAATTGGCCTCCAAAGATCTTTAATGTATAGCAGATCCTCCATCTTTGGTTTCTAGATTGCATAATTGAATGCAGTCAATTTTATCATGTTGCCAAAATTTTCCTCCATTTAATTCTGCACATAAAAATAATAAATAGAGCAACCTTACTTTGATACCACTTGTTGGGAAAAAGAAAAGAATATTTGTGGAGATGGCCTAGATAATTTTTCCCGCTACTATTTCGGTGAAAATTAAATAGGATAAAATGTTAAATAAAAGTAGTGAAAATGAATAGTAAATAACACTGGAATTTTAATGTGGAAAACCCTCCAAGGTGAAGGGAAAAACCATAGGACCATAGTCCACTTCAAACTTCCACTATGATAAATAATGGGATACAACTTCACCCAAAGGTAGATCTCCCACTGTCTTCAATTTGTGGATCTGAACCTCTCACAAACTGGATAACTCACTTAAAGATAACTCTCTTTCTTGAAAGAAAAAAAACTGTTTCTTTCGTTACGCTGCTTTGATATTCTTGCTTTTTGTATATTCTTCTCCGTTGAGGACTCCTATTTATAGGAGCAAATGCAATCTCAATTGGAATTGTACGATATGAAAATCACTGATCTCTCGTGATTTTGTAGATGATTGTTTTGATTTCTTTTCCAATCTCCCTTGATTTTCTGGATGTGGAAATTATTTCCCGATCTCTTTTGATATTTTCTTTTTTTTTTTTTTACACACTCACTACCATACATATTCTAATATACATAATTGCATTGGTCTCTCTAATTGGGAGTGACCTACTCAACAGTACTTGGAGCAAGTCATTTTAGATATGTGAAGGGGATGGCTAGAGGAATAGCGCCGGTAGCTCATGTTGCGAGGTACAAAGTTTTGTAGGCAGATGGCAGTTACAAGTCTGTGTCCAGTGATGTGCTCACTGGAATGGAGTAGACGTCATGTCCTAGTCTATTGGCATCTCGTTCACACCGTACTTCGACGATGTGATTGCCATAGCATCTTTGTTGGCAATTGAGAAGGGTGTGAAATCGGTGTCTGTGCAGGGGGACATAATGCAGCCACTAACTCCACGTACAATGGAGTGCCCTGGATTATGACGGTAGGAGCTGGAACTATTGACCGAAGCTTCGTTGCGACTTCAAGCCTGGGAAATGGATTAGCTATAGAGGGCACGTCGTACTTCCCTGAGAACATCTACATCGCTGATGCACAAGTATATTGTGGCAAAGACCACCCTGACGAAGCGAAGTGCCGCTCATCAGCACTACAACCAAAAGAAATTGCTGGAAAGCTTGTTTTCTGTGACAGAGACAATAAGGATGGTTTAGACTATCAGGTCTACGAACTCAAGATTAAAGGAGCATACAGTGCAATTCTCTTCGGCGACGGGGTAACATTGAATCCTCAAGGCTATCCCATCCCTGCTGTGTTCTTTCCTAATTCTTTAGAAACTCAAATAAGGGACTACGTGACAAGACATAACAATGCACCTGTGAGCATGAGGTTCTTGCGGACCCAATTGAACTCAACCCCAGTGCCTCAAGTTGCCGATTTCTCTTCGAGATGGGCAGATCCAGTCAATCCAAGCATCTTGACGCCAGATATTCTTGATCCAGGAGTGGATATACTAGCTGCAGTTGCGCCAAAGACGCCGTATATGAAAGTTGGGCCATACGATAAAGTGACCGATTGTGTGTACGGGCACCTCCATGGCAGCGCCACATATTGCCACGGATATGCACACAGATTAGAGCCCAGCAGCCAACAAATCACCAACTATGACCACAGCATGCACCGGGGATAACACCGGGACGACCTTGAAATATCAAAAGTGGCTACATGCTGCCACGCCTCTAGATTTTGGAGTAGGCCATGTCAATCCTAACAATTCCATGGACCCCGGATTTATATATGACCTGAACTTGCAAGACTATATCGAATTCCTTTGCAGCTTGGGATATACCGAGAAGCAAATGAGTGCAGTCATCAGGAGAGGCCAGTGGAATTGCAGCCAAAGTAATGGTGACCTGAACTACCCTTCTTTCGTCACCATATTTTCAAACAAAACCGACTCAACCAAAGTTAAGAGTTTCAAAAGGGTTTTGACAAATGTTGGAGACGATTCTTCAGTTTACCAAGCGATTGTGGAATGTCCGAAGGAAATGAAAGTCACACTACAGCCTAGCAATCTCACATTCACCCACAAGCACGAGAAGCAGAATTTTCATCTGATCATGAAAGTCGATATGAGTGCCCCGAGAGTGACTTATGGTTACCTCAAATGGGTCGATCAACGGAATCATGTTGTATCGAGGCCCATTGTGGCTATTTCGTATTAGCGTATTCAGATTACTGGATGGGCAATCATGCCCATCCATATCTTGAGCATGTTTGCCCAAAATTTTCGAACTTTTAAAGGAACATTGAACTTCTTTTTTTTTTTTTTTTACAGGAATAATGACCGCCTGCTTTACAATCGAGTGCACGAACCTTTTGTCCAACCAAGTCCCTTAACTTTTCATATAGGTCAATGAGAAGCCGCCATTTAAAGTTGCGGACAAAAAATGTCCAAGTGAACGCTATATATAGCCATTAACCATCAATAATGGCATATGTTTAGGCCTATCAAAATGATGTCACTTTAATAGAGACATATCATATGGACAAAATTGTCTAAGTCAGTACTCTCTCTCCTCATCACCCAACACCAAATGAAGATGGTACAATTTTTACTTAGCAAGTGAGCCACATCAACAATTAGGCGGGAAAATTACCAAAAAAGTAAACCTATTGCAATTGTGTCAATTTATTCCTAAACTTATTTTTTTGACCAATTGAGTTATAAACCTTTTATAATTATTCTTGATCAGTCCATCCAGCCAAAATTGGCCAGCTTGCACTGATATGGTAGCCGGCCGACGCCAGCAACCTTTTTTAAATAATATTTTATTTATTTATTTATTTTCTTATTTTCTTTTCTTATTTTTTTCCTTCTCCCTCTTACTTCTTCCTCCCTCCTCCCTCTTTCTTCCTTTGGCTCCAACAACCAACTAGCCCGGCTTCGCCGAACCGAGGCAATTCGACGGGGTTCGCCCCACCGTCGTTGGGCACGAGCTTGGCAACCGGCGAGGCGAGCCCCCGGATCTGGCGGGGCGAGCTCATCGACTAGCAAGGTGAGCCCGCTGGTTCACCTCGGTCTAGTGATCGGCCAACTTGGCCGATCACCGGAGCCAAAGGAGGGAGGAGGGAGGAAGAAGGAAAAAAAAAAGAAAAAAGGAAAAAATATTAATAAAATATTTCAAAAATAAAATATTATTTAAAAAAAAGGTCACCGGCGCCGACCAGCTACCACGTCAACACGGGCTGGTCAATTTTGGCCGGATGGACTGATCGGGAATAATTGTAAAATTTTTATGACTTAATTGGTCAAAAAAATAAGTTTATGATTGAATTGACACAATTGTAATAGGTTTAAGACTTTTTCAGTAATTTTCCCACAATTAGGCTTAACTTTTGATAAATAGGTGAGTCATATTAGCAAGTTCATATAATATGGCAATTTATCTTAACGGTTGTCATATGTTGAGCAAAAATCGAAAAGTTGAGACAAGAACAAGAAAGAAGTTTAGGTGTATTATTGTACATCGGACAAAAGTTTAGGTACTTATAGTGTTATTCTTTCTTTTTACCATTCTAGTCTGTGTTGCCTGATTGAAGATTATTTGTTTTCCAATTTTCATTCTTGTATATCTTTTGATAGATATTAGAACCAAAGAAAATTTACAATTACCGTGTCCTTACTTGTGCACATGTTTGTTTTTGGTCTCTCTATTATGTTTGGCCACAAATGTGATCGCCTGTGCTCTTTTCTAGTGACGACTTAAGGACGTCTTTCGGCGATTCTGCCCAAATCTTGATGGAATTAACCGACTTGAGCACTGAAAAACAAGTATTGCCTACGCCAAGAGTAAACAACCAACATTACGTTCATGGTCCTTCTACTTTTGCACTGTTTCGATCTTTTGGTTCTTGCACCTTCCGTTGACGATGTAAGAAATTCTTTACAATTTTTCCCTCAGCACATTTGACAAGTCGATTCAAACGGTGTCCAAGTCAAAGCTATTCATGAAACATTACTCATCTATTATAGTTCTTTCTGTTGTCGGCTTCTTGTCATTTCATTGACTGGCTCACATACTTTGTGATTACATTATTGGAGGAAAAATCCCTACTGGAACAAACCTTGGTACACAAGTTCTTATACCAAGAATATCAGTGGTTGCGTACGAGACGATAAAGGATTGAAGGAATCGGGGCCGATTCTCGGAATGGAGTTTGATCCCTGTTCTTGGGTGCTTTGTGAGTTGGAGTAAACATAATAGCCAAAAAGGGGCGAATCGGTTGTTGTAGGAATTCTACCACATTTTCCTGCAAAATAGTGTATAGAGACTGAATTAGTATTAGTAGACGAAACCTGCCATGCGAACCATGTATTTTTTTTATTAAAAATCTATAGTGGTTCCCGGTTCGGATTAATTCAGTCTCGTGGCTCTAATAACCCAACAACAAGGCTAACATCCATTAGTGCACCGCTGAAGTCTTGACATCATGTACAGACGAAGTTGCCTCCCCACGAGGAACCATAGATCACTCTACATACTTCACTCTATGCTTGAAACACTCTATATAATTATTACTGAGAAAATTTCAAATAAAGATCTAAAGTGCTCTCGTTTTCTTAAACAATAGTTAGAATTGGACATTATTTCAAAAAAGGGCTTAAAGTGAACATGGTTATTTCAAATAATGGCCTAAAGTGGCTATGGTTATTTCAGATAAGAGCTTGACCTCACTAGTTGCCGGTTAGCTAAATATTCTAATCGGTCAAGAGTGTTTTCATCCAATTACAATTTTAATTTAAAATTATTTTTATTCTTTTATCACTTTCCTTCTTTACTTTTCTAGTGAGGGCTTGGTGACCCTCGCCAGCCACTGGCAAGGGTGGCCTTTACCCAAGGCAAGGGTCGCATTGCCTAGGCGAGGCTATCCCTCACCTATCGTTGGTGAGGTGACCCTTGCCCAAATCTGGTGAGGGCCAACCTCGCTAATGGCTTCAAGGGTGACCCTTGCCTAGCCATTTCCGGCATCACCAATGGCCGGTTGGCCACCAATGAAAAGAAAGAAAAACCATAAAAGGGAAAATTTCAAAAAAGAAAGAGAGAGAGAGAGAGAGAGAGGAGAAGGTAAATGACTAAAATGCCCTTGACCAACCATGAAATCAAATCCTTAACTGAAACGGACATAATTACTTCAAACCCTTGTTTGATAAAGTGATAACACTTCAGGTTCATATTTGAAAAAAAGGTTCATGTCCTTATTTAAGAAAAATGAAGACACTTTATGCCCTTATTTGAAAATTTTCCATTCTTACCCCCACACTCTCCCAAAGAATTACAATCAGAATCATAAAGTTATTCTCAAAGAATAAGCAAGAGAAATAAGAACAAATTTTGGGAGCATTTTAATTAACTTGGCCAACCTTTGACAACCACTTCTATGCGTTATATATTTATAGTCCTCCAAATTTGATCAGCTTGTTGGAGACTTAATAAGTCAAAGTGGCCGTTGAAAGCTTGTTCTTAGCGTAAAAAGTTTACTTGGAACTAAATAATGAATTTGTCAAAATTGACCAAACGGCCTCTACAAAGTTGCTTAACACTTCCCCCTACTTAGCCAACATTGGCAAACCCCATCTGACTTATTCAAAACGTTCCTTTGTGGATTTTAAGGCCTAAAATTGGATCTAAGCTTCAATTTGAATGTAAATCAAAATTATATGGAGTTGAGTCTTCATTTCCAGTATGTGGATTATTGTCCTTTCCATCTATATTGCGAACTTTCTCTACAAAGTGGTCCATTCAAACTTGAAAAGGTTACCATCTCTCAATTTGTTCACCTTGCACTTAGATTCTTCCAAGCATATTGATGTACTAATGTTATCTAAGTTGTTTTCCTTTAGTTTGGTATGTCGAATCACCTCAATTATCATATGTCCCTTTTCAACAAAATTCAATCAAAAGTCCTTCGAGCTCTAACAATCTCACTCAGTACCTTGCTGTCCATTTGGAGACCCAAAAAAGCTCTCCACTACCTGTTATCATCATCTGCATGTGAACTCAAGGATATTTTGCCGGTACACTTAAATGCACATATTAGTTCACTGGTAACCTTTTTTCATCTTCAAAATATAGGAAATTTTCTCAGCAACCTCTCCTTTTCTACGACACCTTCTATACTTTCAATAAATAGATGCGTTCATAGGCGTGAAAGATTTTGGAAATATCTATGCGCTTTTAAAGTAAAAGTTTTGCCTTTATGTCAGAGTGATATATAAAGTTCAGATTAGAGCACTTGGCAAGTTGGCATGAATGACATATTCCATGTGTGATATGTTGGGTATTTCAATAATATTTTGAAATATTTAACAATAATAGCTTCGATAAAAGTTATGACCGCATTGAAGACCATCATTATTTTTAACAGTTACATAATAATTTCTTAACGGTCATATAACGGCTTTTCAATTGTTTTGTAACGTTTAATTATTCTCAAATAAATCCTTCATTATTTTACAACGACTCTTTTAATAGCTCTATTTTGTCTAAATATAAAATCTCATAAGACAACCTTAAAAATATATACACCAAATGAAAACAGAGAATATTCTTTCTTTAAAAAATCTTCATTTCCTTTTCATTGCTGGGTTATACACAACGTTGCTTCTGTTCATTCTAATATTTAGTGCGGAATATAGAAGAAGATCTGTTATATCTTGGGAGGATAGCCGTTAAAAGCCTATCGCACCGAGTTTCACACTCCGAGAGGTGGAATTATTCTTAAGGACAGTGGTTACGCTTGCACACCTCAAACAAATTTATTTATTCTCATAAGCTTTTTTCCTACAATCTTAAGGATAAATCCCATGGAGCATCAAGTTGATACTACTGCTCGCCTCAAACAAATTTATTTATTCTCATAAGCTTTTTTCCTACAATCTTAAGGATAAATCCCATGGAGCATCAAGTTGATACTGCTGCTGATGCCTCAATCTCCACCGGTCCAGTTGCACTACCACCACTACCACATATGTCCTATGCCAAACCATTCCCCGACATATCGAAGATCGAAGTTTTTAATGGCAACAATTTCAGAAGGTGGTAAGAAAGGGTTTTCTCTATCCTAGATGTGCATGGCGTGGCTTTCGCACTTATGGAGGCCGAACCAACTTATAACAAGCTTCAAGATCAATGGATACACGCTAAAAAGGTATGTAGGCACACAATTATTAGTACTCTTTCTAATGAATTGTTTGATGTCTACTGTCCGTACAAAGAAGCGAAACAAATATGGGACTCCATGACTGCAAAGTACACTGCCAAAGATGTGGGTAGACAAAAATTTATAATCGGAAATTATTATTGATGGGAAATTTCTGATGATAAGGAGATCAAGACACAAATCAATGAATATCACAAGCTAGTGGAGGACTTGAAGGCAAAAAACATCAATTTACAAGAATAATTCATTGCGAGCCTGTTGATAGAAAAGTTTCCTGAGTCTTGGAATAACTACAAGTAACAACTCAAGCACAAGGACAAGTAATTATCACTAGCTGATCTGATCGTGCATATTATCATTGAGGGTATAACTTGCAAGGAGATCAAAGCTACCAAAGCTAAGGAAATTGCTACCAGAGAAAATTTGGTGTAAGGAAAATTTCAACATCGCCAAAACAAATATTATAACAAAAAACCTGATTACAAACCCAAGGTTGTTCACCCCACCTTCAAAAAGAAAGGCTCTTGTTTTGTTTGTGGAAAACCAAGTCATCATGCAGAGCACTGCAGAAAGAGAATAATGGGAAATGACAATCTTGCTAAACCAAAAGTCAATTTGGTTAAAGCAGATGACTCTAATAATATAATTGTTGCGGTTATTTCCCACGCCAGCATTATGGCCAATGTGAAAGAGTGGGTGGTAGACTCAGGTGCTACCGGGCATATTTGTGCAAACAAAAATGCATTTTCCTCCTACAAGCCAGTAGGAGAAGGAGAAGAAATTATTTATCCCAGTGATTCAAGAACAACTCAAGTTCTTGGGAAAGGACACGTTCTTCTCAAGCTCACATTTGGCAAGACTTTGGCCCTGAATGATGTATTACATGTCCCTAATATAAGGGCAAACCTGGTCTCAGTAGCGCTTTTAGGAAATGTTTGGATGAAAGTGTCATTCGAATCTGATAAGATTGTAATGACAAAAAATCACGTATTTATGGGAAAGAGTTATTGTAATCAAGGACTTTTTGTTTTTAATGTTTCCAATGTTATCAATGAAAATGCTACTGCTTTCACTTATTTGGCTGAATCTGTTGATTTATGGCATGGTAGATTAGGTCATGTTAGTATTTCTTATATTAAGAAAATGCAAAAACAAGGTTTAATTTCTGGAATTAAAAACCCATGTTTTAATAAATGTATAATATGTGCAGAAACAAAATTAACAAAAAAAGCCTTGTATTTCTATAAATAGAGAATCTAATTTGTTGAGTTTAATTCATACTGATCTAGGAGATTTAAAACAAACTATGACTAGAGGAGGTAAAAAATATTACGTGACCTTCATTAATGATTATTCTAGATTTACTAAAGTTTATTTGCTTAGGCATAAAGATGAAGCTTTTGATATGTTCATTTTGTATAAAGTTGAGGTAGAAAACCATAATAAAAGGATAAAAAGAACTAGATCGGATAGAGGTGGAGAATATATATTGCTTAACGAATTTTGTGAAAATGATGGAATAATTCATGAAACTAAGCCTCCTTATTCCCCTGAATTTAATGGCATAGCTGAAAGGAAAAAATAGGACTTTGAAAGAGATGGTGAATTTTATGCTTGTTAGTTCTAATACTCCAAATAATTTATGGGGTAAAGCTATTTTATCTGCATGTTACATCCAAAATAGAATGCCTCATGAGAAAACAAGTAAAACACCCTATGAATTTTGGAAAGGTTATTATCCTAATTTAAAATATTTGAAAGTGTGGGGGTGTCTTGCTAAGGTTATACTTCCTAATTCTAAGAAAAGAAAAATAGGCTCTAAATCATTTGACTGCATGTTTATTGGTTATGCTTAACATAGTGCTGCATATAGATTTCTTGTGTTAAAAAGTGACGTGCTTAATAATAATACTATAGTTGAGACAAAAAATGCAGAATTTTTTAAGCATATTTTTCCATTAAGTGTTGATACTATTTCTCCTGCACCTCTTCATAAAAACGTTTTCGAAAATTCAAATGATGAATTGAGAAGGAGCAAAAGAATAAGGAAAGAAACTTCTTTTGAGAATGATTTTTATACTTATCTTATTGATAATGATCATTTGACTTATTTTGAAGCAATATCTTCCTCAGAAAGCAATTTTTGGAAAGAAGCTATAAAAATTGAGATTGATTCTATCTTACAAAATCAAACTTGGAAATTAGTTGATTTACCATCCGATGCAAAACTAATTGATTGTAAATGGATTTTTAAAAGAAAATATAATCCTGATGGTTCTATTGATAAATAAAAAGCAAGATTAGTTGCAAAATTTTTTACTCAAAAACAAAATGTTGATTATTTTGACACTTTTGCTCCAGTTACAAGAATTTCATCAATTCGTATTTTAATTGATTTGGCTTCTATTTACAAACTTATTATTCACCAAATGGATGTTAAAACAGCATTTTTAAATGGTGATTTGGAAGAGGAAATTTACATGGTGTAACCTGAGGGCTATATTTTTCCTAACCAAAAAAACAAAGTTTGTAAACTTGTTAAATTTTTATACGGCTTAAAGCAAGTGCCCAAGCAATGGTATGAGAAATTTGATGATGTTTAGTTAATAATGGATTTTTCTCTATTGAAGTAGATAAATGTGTATACACAAAAACTGTTGATGGTGAATCTATAATTATTAGCTTATATGTTCATGACATGCTTTATTTTGGTACGTGTATTGATGTATTGAATGAAACAAAATGTTTTTTGACTTCTAAATTCGATATGAAGGACATGGAGGAAGCTAATATTATTTTGGGTGTTAGAATCATAAAAAGTGATAGTGGCCTAATGCTTACTCAAGCGCATTATGTGGAGAGGCTACTTAAAAAATATGATTACTTTGATGTCAAACCTGTGAATACTCCTTATGATTCTAATATCCAATTAGTGAAAAATAAAGGAGATGGTGTGGCTCAGTTTAAGTATGCTCAAATTATTGGGAGTTTGATGCATTTGATGAATTATATTCGATCTGATATAACTTATGCTGTATGTAGATTGAGCAGATATACAAAAAATCCCAACAATGATCATTGGACTACTTTGAGCAGATTAATGAAATATTTAAGAGGAACCATGAATTATGGTATTTTATATAGTGGATTTCCTGTTGTATTAGAAGGATATAGTGATGCTAATTGGATTTAGGATTCATATGAAACAAAATTCACTAGTGGATATGTGTTCACCTTTGGTGGAGGTGTTGTAACTTGGAAATCAGCCAAACAAATAATAATTGCTAAATCCATCATGGAGTCAGAGTTTGTGGCTCTAGAATTGGAATTGGCTGGCAATGAGGTTGAGTGGTTAAAACCTCTTAGTGGATATTTCTTTGGGAATGAAACCGACACCTTCTATGTCTATGCACTGTGATTGCTAAGCGGCAATAGCCATTGTAAAGAATAGAACTTTCAATGATAAAAATAGACACATCCGATTAAGACATGATGTAGTAAAGCAGATGCTTAAAGATGGAATTATATCCATTGATTTTGTAAAGTCAGAAGTGAATTTAGCCGATCATTTGACTAAACCTGTGGGAAGAAAATTAATTTATGACACATCAAGGGAAATGGGACTTAAGCCAATTGAGAAAAAGTAATAGTGATGGTAACCTAACCTATGTGATTGGCGATCCCATGAATTAGGTTCATATGGGTAATAACAAGTTACTTGTTATTCTAGTGATGTACTACTAAAAATTATTGTCCATGCTAAGATGAGAATGGTGCAAAACTGCAAGGAAAAAAGAGGTTGAGCTAAGCTCTTAATGAAATTACATAGCAATTATTTATGGTGTATTAAGCTGCAGAATACACTTGATGGAATCACCTATATAAGTGTGGAGTGGGGCCGCTTCTATGATAATTTTTGGCGAAAATCTCTAAAGCACATATGAATAAACCAAGCACGCACATGGCCTATTAGCGCAAAATCGTGTTGAACAACAAAGTTTGGGGGAGTGCAATGTGATTGATGAAAATTATAATTCACAAAAGAAATTTTTGGTTCATAGAAGTTTCAAACTTCACCAATAATTTCATGAATTATATTTCATTTTTTCTAGCGCTGGTTCATAGCCTAACAAGCACTAGTTCCGATGCATTACACTCCAATAACCCAGCATCATATTAATTTTTTATTTTCAATTTTTTTTGAAATATGTGGGAGATTGTTGCATATTTCAATAATATTTTGAACAATAATAGTTTCAATAAAAGTTATGACCGCATTGAAGACCATCATTATTTTTAATGGTCACATAATGGTTTCTTAACGGTCATATAACGGCTTTTCAATCGTTTTGTAACGTTTAATTTATTTCTCAAATAAATCATTCATTATTTTACAACGGCTCTCTTAACGGCTCTATTTTATCTAAATATAAAATCTCATAAGACAACCTTAAAAATATATACACCAAATGATAACAGAGAATATTCTTTCTTTAAAAAATCTTTCTTTTCCTTTTCCTTGCTGGATTATACACAACATTATTTTTGTTTCTTCTAATATTCAGTGTGAAATATAGAAGAAGATATGTTGTATCTTGGGAGGATAGCCGTCAGAAGCCTATCGCACCGACTTTCGCACTCCGAGGGGCGGAATTATCCTTAAGGACAGTGCTTACGCTTGCATGCCTCAGACAAATTTATTTATTCTCATCAGCTTTTTTCCTACATGATATGGAATGAATCAATGTAGAAATACAAGTTATAAGCATAAACTCTTCAAAATTTAGCAAGTTTATCAGTGCCGGACACGGGGAGCGTCAAAACTTAGTATAAGGGGACATTTAAGTATCAAAAGTTCCAAAAGATACACTTAAGTGCTAAGTGACAATAGCGAGAAATTCTAACAAAAATACCGACGTGGCATTTTTCCAATGAGATAAGTACAACATCATTTTTGGCGTTGACGTAATTAGATAAATGCAAAAAAAAAAAAAAAAAAAAAAAAAACATTGTTTTGGTGTTGACATGGGTAAATAAGTCCAAAACGACATCGATTTGACACTGACGTGGCCTCAAAATTGAATTTTAATATAAATACTAATTAAAATAAATTAAAAAACTAAAAAAAAAAAAAAAAAACTGCAGCAAGCATTCAGCAAGGGCTACAGCCCTTGCTGAACGCTTGGTATCTTTTTTTAAATTTAATTTTTTCTTTAGCACTTGCACTGTACTTCTGTCGCATGTTTTTAATAAGATCGTATTTGGAGAAATAGAAAA
The DNA here is from genome assembly GCF_016545825.1 of Eucalyptus grandis. Classification (NCBI taxonomy): domain Eukaryota; kingdom Viridiplantae; phylum Streptophyta; class Magnoliopsida; order Myrtales; family Myrtaceae; genus Eucalyptus; species Eucalyptus grandis. The sequence continues at coordinate 11,156,758 of NC_052613.1, forward strand.
AAAAATACATTATCTATCATTTGTAGGGTCAGTTTCTTTTATTCAAACAAGTTTAAATGACGAGTCATTGTAATTTTTTTGTCTTTTAAAGATTTATATCAAGTATTTAAGATTCATAACAAGTATTAGAGCAAGTATTTATCATATGTAGGGTCAGAACAATGTAGTTAATCTATGCTTTCTCTTCAAGATTTACAGCAAATATAATAGCAAGTATAAATGGTCAGTCACTGTAAATTTTCGTCTTTTAAAGAAAAATGAAAAAAGGCTTATAGATGACTTTTCTTCTACAATCATCGGAGCACAGTCCTCTACATGTATTAGAGCAAATAATGATGATGATGATGATGATGATGATGATGATTTTGGTTCTTCTAAAAATTTCTTTTTCTTCTTTTCCTCTTTGCTTCCCTCCATAAGCAGAAGGCTTGATTTGCATTCGATTTAGAATCTCAAACCCCCACTATCCTAGGCATGGACTTGCCTTTCTTCAATTCCTCAAGAATTTCTACCCCTCTCTTTCTTACAATTTTCATAATAACACATTCACATGGTAGCCTGTAGAGTTTTTGAGGATTGTGATATCAACGTGCAGAATTTAGGAGGAGCGAGTTTGCAAGAAATGTCACATAGATGGCCCAAAGTAGTTTAGCCTCATACTTTTTCACATTATCTTTAAATGTGCCTTTTATTAAGAACTTCTACTTTCAAAGGGAAAGATCCATGTTTATGATAACGCTGGTATAAAATGATGTGTTGTGAATGAAGATTCCTCTATGTTGTGGCACCAAAGATTGGTACATATCTCCATAGATAGAATTAAACAATTGGTAAATGATGGAATACTTAGTACTTTATATTTTACTGATTGTGATATTTGTGTGGACTATATAAAGAGAAAGTAGACAGCAAGACGAAGAAATGTGCCAAGAAGAGTACAAGAATATTAAAAATCATACATACAGATATTTGTAATTCAGACATAAACTCATATGGTCAGAAATACTCAATCTCCTTCATAGATGGTTACTCACGTTACATGTATATATACTTGCTTCATAATAAGCATGAAGCATTAGAGGCCTTTAAGGTATTTAAAGTGGAAGTAGATAAATAATGCGGTAAGTAAATTAAACTCGTGAGATTAGATAAAAGTGGAGAATTTTATTGTAGATACACTGGAGATAGACAAGCACTTTCTCCATTTGCAAAGTTTCTTCAAGAGAATGAGATAGTTGCCTAATATACTATGCCTGGTTCTCTGGACCAAAACGGTATAGCGGAAATAAGAAACCGAACTTTTTTAGACATGGTGTAGAGTATGCTTAGCAGCTCCAAACTTCATAAATCCTTGTGGATTGAAGCTCTTAAGACGGCAGTGTACATATTAAATAGAGTTTTGACCAAGGCTATCCCAAATACACCTTTTGAGTTACTTAAAGATTGGAAACTGAGTTTGCAACAAGTACGCATTTGGGGATATCCATCTGAAGTGAGAGTCTACAATAAACAAAAAAAAAGTTCGACCCAAAGATCATAAATGAGTATTTCATTGGATATGCCAAAAGATCCAAGGGATATATGTTTTATTGTCCATCTCATACCACTAAGATTGTGGAATCAAGAAACATTAAGTTTCCTGAAAATGACTTGATTAGTGGGAGCGATCGATCGAAGAATCTTGTTCTTAAGAAAGATCATTCAGACGCTTAACCTTCCACATCAAGTATAAGGTTGGTTGTTATTCATGACACCCTTTCAGTTTAACCGGCTATTGAACAACCAATCATTGAAATTCCACAACCTGCTAATATTGATATAGTATATCCAGTTGTCTAGCAATTACCAGAAACTGTTGAATAACCGGTTGAGCAACACGCTCCTCAAGAAAATGTTGATGCAACATTAAAAAGCTAGAATAAGGAAATCAGCAATTCTTAGTGATTATATTATGTATTTACAATAATCTGACTATAATATTGGAGTTGAGAATGATCCTGAAACATTTTTACAATCCATGGACAATTTTAAATCTAATTTATGGTACAATGCTATGAATGAAAAGTTGAGTTCTATGGCATCTAACGAAGTCTAGGATTTGATTAAGTTGCCTGATGGTACGAAAGTCATTGGTTATAAATGGGTCTTCAAAACTAAGAATAATTTATTGGGCAACAATGAAAGATATAAAGCTAGACTCGTCGCCAAAGGATTCACTCAAAAGGAATGAATCGATTACACAGAGACATTGTCTCTTGTATCTAAGAAAGATCCTCTTTGTATTGTTTTGGCATTAGTTGCCCATTTTGACATGGAATTACATCAAATGGATGTGAAAATGAAGTTCTTCAATGGGAAACTAGAGAATGAGGTTTACATGAAACAACCTAAATGATTCTTCTCTCATAAAGGTGAGCTTTTGGTGTGCAAGCTTAAGAAATCTATATATTGTTTGAAACAAGCATCCTGCCAATGGTACTTAAGATCTTATGAGCTCATCTCTTCATTAGATTTTGTGGAGAATGTCATGAATCAATGTATATACTAGTGTGGCACCCCGAAGTGCCTAAGGTCACCACATCTTACCGAAGAAGTACCTTAGTTCCTAGGCATTTCTTTTTTAAAAATGGTCACAGCGCGACTCATTAGCGGAAGCAAAACTTATATCGCAATCTCTCCCTCCAACAATCATGATACAATTGCACAACACTAAACATTATAAGAAAAGATAGAGCCCAGACACTTTTATTTACATATTTTCATGATGGATTTTCTTGGGTCAGTACATCAAAAGAAAGGTCAAGATTTTTAGCTACACTTAGTGATAACCCCAAAAAGAAACGCTTGACCCACTATGTCTATCGTGTAAGATCCCCCATCAACTAGTGTCGGCTACTTTCCAAAAAGTTGCAGCTCCTACTTCTCACGCACGGGCCCTCACACCCATCCCGGTGCATCAGGCGGTGATGGCGACAACATCCCTCGCATTGCCCCATCTCGTCGAACGTGAACCGATATGAACTCCTGAATGACAGGGCCCTCAGCCAGGCCTACATCGTACATCACTATCGCACGAACCCGAATAAACGTAAGACCAGGGATGGTGGGACAGTTGATCTCCACGCACTCGACCTCCACATCCGAAGGAAGGCCGTAAAAGACGCCCCGCGTGACAACAGAGAGCGGCATCTCTCTAATCTGAAATGTTGGTCCCTGAAGGAGTGAGTACAACCACTCAGCAGGTAAAGGACCAATAAACCACTCAATGCATCATGCCCCACACTCATCACAAACATAGCATAACACATGTTCATTAAAGCATCCATGCACAATTTACCTTGTTATCATGCACATGTCATCATACCTCATGTACATACATCATCATATAGTCATTATCATCATGTCATACACTTACCTTCATCATGTCACATGTATCATTATGCCATAGATGCACATACATCCATGCACTCATCATCATCATGCATCCATGCACATATCATCATCATATCACATGTACCATCATGCCATAGGTGCACATACATCCATGCACTCATCATCATATATCACATGTACCATCATCATTACCATGCATCCATGCACTCATCATCATCATATCATGCATATACCATCATGCATAATTCAATTTCAATTTCTCAATTTCATCATTTCATTTTGAACCGCCACATTTCTCTTTCCCAGGACAAATGTTTGAATCCCACATTCATCACTCGCACCCCACCTGGCATCGCGAGAACCATCCAGCACAATACTTGCTGGGCATTCGACACAATACCTGCCCAGCATCTCGTACCCCAACTGGCATCACGAGGCATCCCCTGGCTCAATACCAACCAGGCTTCCGGCACCCCCACTCTCCAGGCATCTCGAAACTCCCAGGACCCTCCGGCATTCGGCCATTCCAGGCCACCGGGCAACCAGCCGTACCCTTCTAGCCAGGAATCCCGACACTCCCGGGGCATCGTCGGCTCACACCTCCGACGGCCTTCTCACTTATCTCAATTCACATCTTCAATTATAGTTCAATTTTAACATGGCATGTGATGTGATGGCAATCAAGATCATTTTCATCCTTTGATTCATACATGCATCTCCAATCATCATCATACATGCAGCAAGACACAATCATTCCTAACAATACAATTTAGAAAAGTCCATTTATCATGCCTTTTTGAAGTTTACTAAATTCCAGCTTGTACCATTTTAAAAAACATTTAAAAATTAAATATCCATATGATTCTCAAAAATCATGAAATCAAGACATATGATAGACAAGACAATAAGATAACAATTTCATGAAAAACACATGTCCAAAAGAGTTTCACACAAGAAGATATAATTCACACAAATACAGCATGTAATTTCGGATAGAAACAGATTGCGCAGTTTTTGAAATAATTCGATTAAAATACCTGAATGACCTCCGAAAATTACGAAATTTTACCAGGTTATAGTTACGATACTAAAGTATATTTTTCATGCAGACATCTAGGCCAGATTCGTTCTAGATAATTTTATATAGGCGTCCTAAGCTCCTGATTCTAGCACCGAAACGTCCAGTATAGCTATCTCCGAAATATCGAGTTTTCACCCACTTATTATTTTTCGTTTCTTCTGAAATTTTGATATGTTTTTCTTCAAGAGGTCCCCTACAACTTTCATCAAGGAATCTAAGTGAAATTTCCAAATAATAGTCACCATATAGGTCTAGGAAGTCTCGGGTGTCCAGTACCGTGTTTCCAGATTTACCGTCTTCAAGAGAAAGTCGATTCACTAGGCTACACTTGCTCATTTTACCTCAAATTTGAGTATGTTAGTCTTTAGGATGTTCTCTACAAGTTTTATGAAGAAGTCGAAGTGATATTCTCGGTAAAAAGCAACATGCAACCCACAAAACCACCAAAAGGTCAGTAAAGCAATTTCAGATCTAGTGTCTTCATAGAAGAAGAGTTTCACCCCTTAAATATTATCCATTTTGTCTCAAATTTTAGTATGTTATACTTTGAGATGTTCTATACAACTTTCATGAATAATTAGAAGCCAAAATCCAACTCTAAACACGCATGCAAGCCTCCACAAGTTTCTGGGTCAGGCGGTATACACGAAATCAGCAAGCTCTTTCAAGAACAAGTCACACTAGCTTCGGTTCCTTACCTCTAAACACCCAAGATTCAACACCATTTCAACCACACATGCAAGACACACATGCAAGAGTAGAAAATGGATCCTAACTTGCCTCTAAAATCAAGCGGACGGCGGCACACGGATGGCACACGGACGGCGACGGGTGGACGGACGGCGAACGGACGGCGTGCGGGCGAGCGGCTCCTTTTCTCTCTCGGCTCCTCTCTTTCTCTCGCAACTCTCTCTCTCTCTCTCTCTCTCTCTCTCTCTCTCTCACTTGGATGGCAGCCCTCAACCGGCCACTCTCCCTCTCTTTTATTCCCCCTAAGCCACAATCATTAGCAATGATGATGTGCCTCTCCTCAAGCCAATGCATGATCTACACTTGGCAATTTGAGAGAGACACATGGCCTTCTTCATGCAAAGATGGGCCTCATTCTCGGCTGGGCTTTGGGCCAGCAAATGGGCCGGTCGACAGCCCCTCCTTGGCTCCAATGGGCCGGCCATTTGGCCCACCAAGAGTCCAAGCTATTGGGCCTAAGGCCCAAACCTAATTAAACCCTAAAATTTTCCTTTAAACACTTTTAATTCTTTCTTTTATAGGCTTCAAGTTTTCAATTTTTACATGGCCAAAATCTTGTAACATTTTATCTATAGGAATTTAGTCTATGAGGTGCATAGCCAAGAATAGATTATTCTCATTAATTTATCCCATAATACTAATTTCAAAAATTCATGAACACAAAAGCATATATCACTTAGTCTTAAGAGAAAACTAATGGCTAAAACATAGACCATAAGTAATTTCATTACCTAATTATGGGCTTTAATACACCTTAGAGCTTGTCTTGAATTTTTGGGATGCCACAACTAGAAAGTCAGTGAGAGTAAAATTTGTTTTATTGTGCTATATGTGGATAATATTCTACTTGCAATCAATGATCATGGGATGCTACATGAGGTGAAACAATTTCTCTCTAAGAGTTTTGATATGAAGGATATGGGTAAAGCATCTTATGTCATTGGGATTAAGATCTATAGAAATAGATCTCGAGGAATTTTAAAACTATCTCAAGAAACCTACATCAATAAGGTCCTAGAGAGATTTCAGATGAAAGATTGTTCACAAAGTATAGTGCCTATTGTGAAGGGTGATAATTTCAATTTGAACCAATGCACGAAGAAAGATAAAATAAAATAAAATAAAAATGGGACAAATGAATAACATTCCATAAGCTTTTGCTGTTGAAAGCTTGATGTATACTCAGGTTTGCACTCAACTAGACATCGCTTTTGTTGTGGGAATGTTGGGAAGATATCAGAGTAATCCAGGTATGGACCACTAGAAAGTTGCAAAGAAAGTGATGAGATACCTTCAAGGTGCCAAAGGTTACATGCTTATGTATAAACAAACTGACAACTTGGAAGTAGTTGGATATTCGGATGTGGATTTCGCAGGTTGCGTTAATTCTTGAAAATCAATATTTGGATACATTTTTATGTTAGCCGGCAGAGCCGTATCATGAAGAAGTGTGAAGCAAACTTTGATTGTTATTTCCACTATGAAGACTGAGTTCATTTCTTGTTTTGAGGCTACCTCACATGGTGTATGATTGAAGGGTTTCATTTCTAAGCTTAGAATTGTTGATTATATTTTTAGGCCATTAAGAATATATTGTGACAATTCAGTTGCAGTTTTTATGGCTAAAAATGCCAAAAGTAACGATCGAAATAAGCATACCGACATCAAGTATTTAGCCATAAGGGAATGTGTTAAGGAGAATAAAGTAATCATAGAACACGTTAGCACTGAATTAATGATAGCTGATCCTTTCAACCAATAAAGTATAAGGATCATGTAACTAGTGTGGGAATAGGTCCCATCATGTGATTTGTCGTCATATGGACGATTATTATTGTATGCAACTATTATTCGGTTGTAATGTTGATTCTCAATATTGGTGTACTAATTCTGTTGTTTATGAAAATAATATTTATCCTTAGTTCTGGAATAAACATAGGATTTATTTATTAAGATGTGTTGTCACATATAGGCTGACATTAAAGAAATAAGATGCATTATGATTCATGGAAGATATTGGGATAAGTACACTAATGGTGCCAAAAGTTGTGTACGGCGCTCACTTTGGTGCCAAAAGTTTCTGTCGGATCACTTAAGTGCCAAATCGGAGGAAAAACACTCACTTTGGTGCCACCGGCGAAAGATTCCGACCTCCGGCGAAAGATTCCGGCCAAAATGATTTTTAAAATAAAAAAAAATTGATAAGCCTTTAAATGACGTCGTTTTCGGTCCTCCTTAAGAAAACGACGTCGTTTTGCCGTCCTACGTGGATGGCTTCATGGAAACGACGCCGTTTAGCTCACATGGGGAAGAAATTAGGGTTTCGGCGAGGTCGAAGCCATGGCCGTCGTCGGGGTTGAAGTTGCGGCCGCCGAGTGGCCATCATCGAGGTCGGGGTCGAGGTCGGGGTCGAAGCTACGGCCGTCGAGTGGCCATCGTCGGGGGTCGGGGTCGGGGTCGGGGGGGTTTGAGCCGCGGCCATCGAGTGGCCATCGTCGCGGTCGGGGTCGAGGTCGAGGTCGGAGCTACGGCCGCCGAGTGGCCATCGTCGGGGTCGGGGTCGGGGTCGGGGTCGGAGCCACTGCCGTTGAGTGGCCATCGTCGCGGTTGGGGTCGAGGTCGGGGTCGAAGCCATGGCCGCCGAGCGCAAGGACCGTCGAGGACGGCGACGGCCGGAGATTAGGGTTTTGAATTGGGGGAGACACCAAACGGCGTCGTTTTGGTGTTTGGATGCTGACTCAGCTCTCCGACGAGCCACGTCGGCGTCAAAATTAATAAAAAAGGCCACGTCGGATTTCCGGCCAATTTCGTCGGAGTTGGCACCAAAGTGAGCGTTTTTCAAATTTTTTGGCACTTAAGTGATCCGACGGAAACTTTTGGCACCAAAGTGAGCGCCGTACACAACTTTTGGCACCATTAGTGTACTTATCCCGAAGATATTACTCACTCTTAGAGGACATGTCACTATGATCCATATGTTTTGTTTCTTTTCTTAAATAATAAAGTTTTTGGTGGATTTGGTTGGATAATCTGTATGATGAAAATGTTAGGATCAAGTGGGAGAATGTTATACATACATACATACATACATACATACATACATACATATATATATGTATATGTATATATATAATGTGATTTCTCATTTTCAAAGTCATGTTTTCTCTTTAAAGTAGCGATTATTCCACATGTATTCCCACATGTAGTTTTTTCACACTCCATACCTCTTCATGACAACTGCTCATTTGATAACCATCTTGATAGGAGACAGTATATAAAAAGAATGATCATTCATTTCTTAAGAGTAATCACAAGGTCTAACGCAAACTCTTTCATTTGGAATACACCATCAATACACGAGGGGATTGGGTTAATAGAGTGTGCCTGATATTTTGCTAAATCTCCGTGAATTTCAGACAAACGCAATTTTGAACAATGGCTAGAGGTTTGTTTAGATTTGGTCATGTTTTCCGCATATGATTTTTATGTCTAACAATTGCATGAACAAAGAAATCATCTTGCATGACAGTGGGATATGCCTTAGAAGGAGAAACGTTAAATCTCAATTCCCCTGAAGTCAATGAAGGATTTGGTTGCTAGAATTGCATTTTGACATCCAAACGTCAAATTTGCCAAAAATTTTAACACATCCTCATTGACAAAACACAAATTTTTGAGGTTATTATGGTTTCCAAGAGTCATTTAGGTATAGATGCCATACCTCTCAAAGAAATCAAAATTTATGACTAAAAGTGATTCCCTCACAAGAGATGAAATGGACCTCCATGCTTATTGTAATGACCGGCTCAATGAGGGTAGGGAGTGTCGCTTGGTTCAAAGGGCCTAAACAAGAAGTAGCTCTTGCCAAGATTTGAGAATAGTGAAAGGGGTATGAATGAATCGAATTGTACATCGAACATAAAGAATGATTTTGGAATATATATGTGAAAACTGAAATTAACTCATAGATATGCCTTTTGACGTAATAGTAATATATAGCTTTGGAACTCCAAATTTAAGTGTGCTGGTGGGAGCACTCCCAATATGCGTAATCTCTTAAGAAGATGCTTACCTGTATGATAAAGGATAAAATTATGATACTCGATATGGGATGGGTCAAAGTGGACAATATCTCCCTGAGTTAATATAAGGATATCACATTATGGTGTTAGGCGAGACCCCATCCAGTAGGTATATGGTTCGAAAATAAATCACACAGAGACAAACCATGAGGCTCAATATGGGATGGGTTAAAGCGGACAATACCTCCTTGAGTTAATCTAGAGATGTCATAACATAATGTTAGGGTGGGACCTCCTCCAATAGGTGTATGGTTCGAGGATAAATCACACAAAAGCTGGTTTGAGATTGTAACGACCCAGTCATATAAGAGTAAAGAATGGTTGTTAGGGCTTAAGGGCCTGGACTAGGGGGTGTAAAACAGATTGCCCAAATTGGGAACCATCCGGACCAGATCTAATTGGTCAGTTTTGTCCAATTCTTGGGAATGTCGATTTGGTTCTCGGTTCCTAAAAGTGGAACCAATGTCCAGGCGATTTAATTCCCAATTTCAAGAGGAAATCAAACCGGACTGACTATATATACTTTTTTTTATTATTTGTTAAAAAAAAGTAACCGACTTTAAAAAAAAAAAAAAAATGTTCATACAGCATCAAGTAGTGGAAAGAAAAAATGACTTGTTTCATTGGACCAGACCGGTCCAGGAACCAATAACCCCTAGCTTGGACAAGGAGCGGCTCCCGGTAGGGTTCTAGGATGGTGAAAGGGACATGAATGAACTAAACTATGTACTAAACACGGGGAAAGAGATTCTTGAATATATATGTAAAAACAAAAAATAATTAAAGGAGGACCTTTTGATGTACTGGTAATACTTAGCTTTGAAACGCCTAGGATAAATGACTTCCTAGAAAGGTGCCCACTTGTACTTCAAAGGACAAAAGCGTGAGGCTTGAAATATGACAGATCAAAACAAACAATACCTCAATGAATTAATTCAGGGATGTCACCCATATAGCAGTAAATTCAGTCTTTTCCCTTCTTTCTTTCATGCCCTACTTGCTCTAGATAGAGCTACACTAATCCAACTTAACTTCCTCTAATCTTGATAGTGCTTTCGTAATACGTTAAGCAGAGATGAGCGATAGCTTTTTGCTCACTCTTGCGACCGTGAAGGTGTGGTTCGTCTTCTATTTTGATTGATCAAAAGTAGATAGTATGTTTATAAAGGAAGCTTGATCAACATATGTTTTTAAAATTCGAATTTTTACAAATGACTGTCCGACTTTCTATCATTAGAGTTTTAAGGCGCTCTTTAGACGGGAAGAGGGTGAAGCCAGAAGCTCGCCTGTAAGTCCTAGGCGAGCATGATTCACGGGTGGATTCAGAACGGAACTAGTTGGACTTGAAAGTGGGATCTTTGGAACTAGATGCGCTCATTATCATCCTTTTTGCCGGCCTCCCCATCGTCATCAACTTCCTATTCATCACAATTTTCTTGTCATGCACGGTGTTCTCTCCACCGCTTGCTTCTTTGGCTTCCGTTCCCAAAAGTTGATAATGTGGGAGGCGCAGCATTTTCCAAAAAGTAGTGAGTACAGAGCTGAGAGATAGCCCTTGTGTGGTTGGCAATAACTATTGAGTTATAACCATCACGGCACCTCGAAAACGCCCAAGACAATGCTGAGTTGAGCCTTTTCCACAAGAAGAGACATTTCTCCAATATCGTTGCAAATGATAACAAATGAATTGCTGACAAGAACACAATGAAATTGAATTGAGCTTTTCGCATACCGAGGAGGATTAGGGTTGATCAATTCCTACTCCGATCTGAAACCCACCTAGGAATCGGGAACCAAAATAGAGGGAATGCAGGAACCCGAGGAAACCTTCATCTCGCTTTGGCACTTTGCCAACAAGGTGAGGCCCAACGGTAAGAGCTCGCTGCAGGACTCGCTCGACAAATTCTTCTGCAGCGTGAACTTGTGCAGGCCTTGCTGGGACCCTGCACAAGGCGAGCTTGGAGAAACCTGAGAAGCTCATGACAAGCAAAACCAAAAATGAACTCGAAGAAATAGAAACTTTACCTAAATTGTGAACGACGAAGCTCCAGGAGGAGAGAGAGACAAGGTAACAGGGACCAAATGAAGAGGGACTACTCTTGTGAGCTGAGTGGGAGCGAGAGGGATGGGAAAGAGCCGAGAGGGAAAGGCGTGAAGGGCATAGAGGAAACTGGAAAGAGAAGGAAAGACTAAAGTAAAGAGCATCAGGGTTTCTTTCTTTAAAGATTTTCAGATATAAAAATAAGAATAAGAATAATCAGTCTAATCCGGACGGTCCGGAGGACGACTCCACTCCTAGATACACAAACCAAACTAAAAATCACCGGTTCCAATTTATTGGAGCCAGAAACCGAACTAATCCCTCCGAGAACTGCCTGGTTCAGATGGGTCATGTTGCTCACTTCTAAGGAAGGATGCAACTGATGCAACTATAGAATCGAGTGGCCATAAGTCGAAAGGATGCCACTATCGGATCTCATGGCCATTTGCAACAAAGCTAAGCTTAATCCGATTCATGTGCGAAACTTCACCCACAACAGCAACCTAAATCCTGAAGGATAAGCTCATCCTCCATCTCCAATTTATACTCCAACCAATGAAGAGAGACTGACAGCGCCATTACAAACCTATGACGTCTTCCAAATTAAGAACTGTCTTGAAAGTAGCAAGATCTTTTGTGCTACTGGCATAAAACTAGACACGCATCCACAAAAGTATTTACAGCCTAGTCTTTAATGTGGTACCTTCATTGAAACTACGCAGAATTCGGGAACTAAGATAGGAATAACACTAAAATAACGTTCAGAGGTTGAAAGATGATCACTATGCATCATTTCAGGAAAATATAGATGCCTTTACCAAAAGTCAATACTATACAAATATCAAAGCATACATGCAACGGATCACTTTCATGGAGAAAGTCTGAAGAAATGCTTGGCATGACAACAATCACTAAATAGTTTCTTTCTCACACAAGTAAATAAGTAAACATGCAAACAAAAGAGCATAATTCAGCTCTAAAAACAAGATTTTATCCATTTGATTCTGAAGAAGGTAGCTTTCAATATTCCAGAGGCCTAAGCCAAGTTAAGGCCATGAAAAGAACATCATAAACAAGTAATTAATGTCTTCAAATGTTGGGAAAACTAGATTCTATGAAACCACCCCATGAAAAAGAATTCTTTGGCCATACTAGGAGGTCTTAGAACTTCAAGAAACGCAAACCTCCAGCATTTTTACCCTTTGCATGGGGTCATGGTCTAGCTTCAAATGGAAGAATGAAAACATTTAAAGATTCATTAATCCTGCCAAAATATCAGAATCCTCAAGCCATTTCACGGTATGCATCTGTTTGTCTTCTCGGTCAAATTGAGTAGAGGACTAAGAAATGGTATAGGAAGATCTTTGGTTCCTTCTCATGTGTTCAGACCAGTTGTTTTACAGATGGGGCACAAGTTCTTGTGCATCAGCCACTGTTTAATACAAGCTCTGTGAAAATCATGTCCACATTCCAGGGTTCCTAGGTCTTCTCCAGTATTATAATTTTCCTGTTGATCATGTGAAAGAATGTAAGTGATGAATGGATACAGCATTTTTTCGGAGAAGATACTGTGTGCACACAACTCATATACTAGCAAACAGCAAAGGTAAAGTAGAAAACCTAGGTCATTGGAAACCAACAGATTATTAAAAGTTATACAGAATAAAAAATGAAGGGCCAAAAAACTGATCCCGCAGGATTCCAGGTGACAATATGACCCACTTAGATTAGACAATTAAGTAATGTTTCTTCAACCAAGGACAGAATGTAAAAATACAGGATATCTTCAGTTACCTGACAAATACAGCAAGGCTCAACCTCATTATCAGAGTTGACAGGAATGGCATACTTCTGCTGTTTCAGATGAGTGGATATGGTTTCTTCATTCAATCCAGTGCTAACGTTTCCAATGCGCTCTTCGAGAGCCAATAACTCCTGAAAGTAGCAATAGTACATTAGAATACAATCTGTAGTCTAGAGAAAATGAGTACCTGAGAGCAACTCCTTGGTTCACCTCATAGGACATGTTGTCAACGTCAAGGCGCATATCCCTATGCCGGTCATGGATATCAGCCATCCCAAAAAATACTGACTGCTCTAGGAGCATATAGTCCTACATCAAGCATAAAAGCAACTTTTATCAGATATATATGCAGTCCTAGCAATCTAGAAGAAACTCCCTATTAACCCATCTTGAAAATTGCATCGAGCTTCAGAGCCTATTTCCAAAATGATGATTTCGCTTCTTCATCATCCAAGATCTAGACTTATGCAACAACGGTCCTTATGAGACATAATTAAAACCTTAAACAAGATGATAACAGAAGACGATTTCATGTTGGAATCCATCAGGTGTATTTTGTGCTAGCAAACAGAAAATTGCATTTACTTGCATTCTGTATAAGAAACTTGAGAACAGATAAAGAAAAAAGTTCCAAGCAACCAATTATGGTTCATGCAGCTATCTTAGAAATGATGGTCAGTCAACTACAAATTCTTCCAATTAAAAAGAGGAAGGGGCTTGGGAAGGAATCCTTGTTGACTGACAGATACTATGAGGAATAATGTGTTTGTTTATCTGCTATAAGATAACATTTTCACATCAAAGAAAGCAATAATTAATTTTACCCCAGCTACTGCATAATTATGTAGTGTAGATTACATCCACCTCGAGGATCCATCCTTTTTGGCACTGACCAGTGAATTTCAACACTCATAGTTTTATGCAAAGGGTTGCCAATCTCATTTAGTAAGCAAAATATTACTCGCTGCCTCTTCCCTTATGAGAATTAGAGACTCTATGTAGACACTTTGTCTCTCCTATCAGAAGTAGTGACTCTATCTAGACACTTTGTCTAGTCAAGGTTTCATAAGTAATTGTTAAAGCTCAGCCTATAAGGCAGGAACAGTATCAAAATTTCAACTCAGTGACTCAAAGACTTCAATACAAATACAAAGTTCCATGTCTATATCCCATGCAAAAGACCAACAATTAGCAGCTGTTTATTTCAACAACATTTGTCCAAATACCATTAATGATATTCCCTGAGTATTCACTTTGCTTGCTTTCCCCCTCACTAGCTCAGTGCAATTGTTTAATATGAACAAGTCCATTGTCCTATAAAAAATACACTTTCAAAGTATAACAAATCATACAAGACTGACCTCAATACGCAAGCCCTCACTCCGGCGCATTAAATCCAAGACATTTCGCACCTGTACATGGAAACATGGTAAGCTCCAAAGATCAAGGTGCAAAGGGAAGCAAAGTCGTAGGTAAAATAGTTCTTCGGCATCATCTTAAAAAGTTCAGATATAACACTGGCATGTCAAACAATATCCACACTAAAACTAGATGATACTGAAAATGGGTGTGAATACCACAGGTTTTAAGGGATGTATCACCTAAAACTTTACAACAGCTCCAGTTTTCAACAAATAATAGTGAGAACTCAGGATAGAAATGAAAGCTAAACAAACCTCGGATACAAGCCTTCTTCGCCCTTCATTAGCAGCAGCTAAACTTCGCATGGGATGGGGAAAACCCACTGCACCATCTCCTTGTCTCTCTGTCCAATGTGTTGACCTGGAAGGAATTGCCTGACCCTGGAAACCAGATCTAGATGAAAGCAGAATCTCTGGTGAAGAAGCAGGAGGCCCTGAGCCACGTGCAGCATAGCTACTTTGGCCTTCTGGCTCAGAACCCATAGAAGACATCAAAGACCGGCGAACAATTTCAGATACCCTCTGAGGACATTGTGGATGACGATTGTGATGAGGTGCCCAATGACCATGGGATGACTGGCGGCTTGAACTTGGGCCACTTCGAGAACTAGAAGCAATATTTACAGGAATGCCACTGCTTCCACCAGCACTCCTCCTAACAGAAGGATTCGGAACTGAGTTTCCCGATTCACTAGAGGGAACGAACATGGACTGCTCTAAAATGTTTCTCCCATTGCTGCTTGAGCTGGATTCATCGTGCAATCCAGCATCTCTATTTCCTGAGAGAACTGCGCTAGATGAACCAGAAGCTCGTGAAACAAGAGCTCTACTCCATCGAATTGATGACCCACTGGGTGGCAAAGTTGGAACAGGAAGTACACTAGTCTGGTGTTGCACGTTTGTGTCACTGGCTACAGGTATCGGCCTTAAGTCCAATGAAGGATCAATTGTTAGAAGTCTCGAAGATGGCTGGTTAGATGCAAAACCGTGGTTAAAAACACCATTTGCAGTACCGGCAGAATATGAAATGGGGGGAGTGGGCATGTTTTGACCCAAAGCATTTACCCTCACCCCAAAGTTTCTCTGCATGTTTTCTGCACTTCCTGCAACGCTTAAATCGGGCAGACTACGAGAACTGGCTCCTCTCAGACCCAATCCACTTCTTGGGTCTGCCTGTTCTGGAACAGAAGATGAAACCGTGGTACCATCAAAATTCCGGCCAATCAGAAGATTGGGCAAAGCATTAGTTTCCACATTTTGCAAATAACTAGAGCTCCCGACATTTGAAGATGGACCAATGTGTCCTTCAAACGACTTCCGTTTACAAGGTATACGGCGACCATCCAAAAGGCTACCAGGTCTCCCATCATTGTCTTGGCCGAAATTTCCAGCACCACTGCTAGAAGCAACCATAAAAGGATCAGAGCTATTACCAGCTGGAAGCCATGGGGCACCCGACCTACTTGGCTTGTACAAATTAGGGCATTCCAAAAGTGGCGAACTCTCACTACCATGGCCAACAAAACCAGCTGGCACATTAAGATTTGGTGGCATTGAACTAGAACTGGAACTATGAATCACTAGAGGGTTCATACTAACATTATCCAATGGACGAACGCTACCTAGTTGCTCGAATCTCCGATCTTCCAGTAAAGGACCAGGTCCACCATAGGCACTTACTGAAGCTGGCCATGAATGTTCTGTTTTCCGTTCATTGCTACCAATTTCAGGATGCATGTCACTAGAACTGGGTCCGCCTGGACCCCAGTTGGCCAAGTTTGGCAGGTCATGACCAATAGAGGTCAGAAAGGTAATGTTATTATTTGGTGGTGGAATGTAGTCCACCACTCGGCTGTCTGCCTGATTCAGCATATTATTCCAACAGAGCTGCTGATCTACCGCAGCACTACTTGATGAAGATCCATGTTCAAACTCAAAACCTGCAGCCAAGGAACTGCTCGTACCCCTCTGCCCTTGCATCGGGGCTGACATAGTTCAGCACAAATTATGTTGTGAACGCAGAGTCGTCACACCAACTCTAGGAGGTATCAACCTGGTCCAAACTGCGATAGAATATCTGCAATGACAGGATGGACAAAGATAAATATCAAAGTCAGCATTTCACTTACAAAGAACATGAAAATGTTGCATATATGCTTACACTCCCATCAAGCAATAGACTCTTTGATTGCTTAAAATATCATCAACTAAGATCTTCCCTTAGTGATTAGGTTGAAATTCTTACTTGTTACTCAATAGGACACACTAAGAAAAAGTTCAAAAGGACACATTTTGGTTACATAAAAGAGCAATTAAGAATCTGTCTTATCAGCATTCACATACGTTCTTTTGATCTCATTCTTCTAAAGAGTTTCTGGGGCCAAGAAACTTCATCTACTTTATTTTAACTGAAAATTGAAGCTCAACAACATCTGCCATTCAAGCCTGGACCCTACAAAAGCTTGTGAATTTGCCCAGCTCCATCAAAGGCCACCTAATTTACAAGGCAGCAGAGCTTAGAACTTCTGAGGAATCCTTTATGATAAAATGATACAATCTGTGGCATCAATCTAGCAGGTCCAAACTAGACAGCTATGGATATACTGCTTTTTCCTAAGAAAAGAAAATGCCACTTACAGATTACAAGAGAAAAATTTTCAACAATCATAAGAATCAAAGGGAGGGAAAGGGCAAACTGGGCTCATGGTATAACAACAGACAACTTTATTAAAAAAAAAAAAAATGTATCAGAATCCGAACGGGTAATGGAAATTAGCAAAAGCTGAGAAAAATTGCTGCTGCATCGCCTCCTACCTAAAGTTTGAATTTTTAAAATCCTGCACCTAGTACCATCAATTTAGTCATGACATTTGAGAAATAATCCAGGAAAAAAAGTAACTTTTGCAGTCTTTAAGCAGGGAAAAAAATTAACGGAAATAGGAAAACACAAAGAGATCCGCTGGGAAATACAAGGATTTATTTTCCATTAAAAAAATATATATTCAAGGATCTACACAGCCATTTCTCATCAAGTAACAGCTCAGATGAATCGTTTGACAAGTCAAAGCACTTAACAAGCTAAGCCAAAGGAAAAAAAAATCAAAAGCAATCAAAACTCCAAAGTTCTGAAGCTCAAAACTTCCCACGAGCTCACCTCTGCTTCGTCCAAACAAATCGAACCCATATCTAAGACAAAAATCCTGTTCACGGTCAACCATCGAAACAAAACAAACATCTACAAAGCACCCCAAAAAAACAACCCAAAAGATTTTGAACCAAAAAAAGAAAAAGAAAAACCGGAATCCCCAGCTACAATTTACCGATCATCTATAAATTAAAAAATCTTGACGAGAAAAGCATAAAGATTGTACCTTTGAGCTGAAAACGGAGCTAAAACATGGATCTAAATCTGGGTCTCGGAAGGCGAAGGGCTCCAATCCCTCTGCGCCTATCCCCTCGGTGTTCTCCTTTGCTTTGCGGAGAAAATAAGGAAGGGAACGAAAGGAAAAAAGGGCAAAAGAATAAGTCGCCGCTTAGCAAATGGGAGATAGAAAGAAGGCCTTGGGATGAAGAATATGAGATAGAGAAATGAAATGCTAGAGAAGAGAGAGAGAGAGACAGAGAGAGAGAGATTAAAGAGAACAGTAGTCTGTAATTTACAAGGCAACCCAAAAGAAAGAGAGGGACAGAGAGAGAGAGAGAGACAGGAAATAATAGAGAGGTTAGAACAGGGCAGTTTCCTGGGGAGAGAAAATTCAATAAAATACGTATTGAATGACAGAGAGCACCCAACCGAGACAAAAATGTGTTCTGTTGGCCGCTTACCAAATGGCTCTTGTCCCCGTCTTTCCTTCGAAAATCAAAACGCTCTCGGACTCCCTCTCTCTCTCTCTCTCTCTCTACTCTCGAGTATTTTTGTTCCCAACACCTTGTAAGGCATATAATCTGGAGGTGAAAATCTGACCCGATCATATGGTTGAAAATGGCTCTCTTCTCTTGGCGAAGGAATTGACAGATCTCCGTGTTGGCCAAAGGAGGGATGCACCTGCCCCTCTTGTTTGACCCCCCCGGGCCGCTCTGGGAAAACTGCGACTTTTCTTGGTGCACCGCCTATGCAAAAAGGTCGTGCCACCGTGCCACCTTTAGCTTCAACCCCCAAAATAAAGTGCATTTCGCCTAAATTGGGATCATTTATGCTGAGGCTCAATTGGGGTTTAAATTAAATAGATGATTGGATCTTGACTTTACTTGTTTGGAAATTTGGGATTTGTTCATACGTCTTTATAATGCAAGATTGTTATCATATTGCCAACTTGGTTGAAGGGCATGAAATATCTTGTTTGGGTAGGGATGCGACTTTTTACATGAGATGAGGAACATGGCTCTAATAAACAAATGAATTAACTAGGAGGAATATAAACCTCATACGGCATGGTCTGAGATTCTGTAATCTAGCCAAAATATTTTATCACTGATACAGAACGACACGAATTATTAGCATAATGTGACACTAATTACCTATTGAGTTGGGAGATGTTAAAGCAAGAGAACCTATTAAAGGAGGTTGAATATCGTATCCCCGAAGAAGGATCGTGACCAAGCATAGATAGAATATCTTAGATATCTATTCACCACCATGACATCCTATTCCACGATTAGATTTTATCTAAGTTAAACTAAAGATGTATGGCGCATAGAAAAAGACCTTTGACTTTTTTTTTTTTTTTTTGGGGGCGGGGGCCGGAGAGGGGGTGGGGTATGTTGGGACGGGCTATGATTCACATTTGATTAGTCCACCATATGATATTCAATAGCAAAACTCAGCATGCACAAGGTGGAGAAATATATCTATTCATAGGGATAAATAAAATCAAATATCTTCGTACTTATATCAAATTGTTATTAATAATATGGCTAGTGCCATATTTTCTCTTCATCTTTCTTGGAAGTCTAAAACGTAGGGAGACTCATTCCCACAAGCCGCCTGATAGCCAGCGAGCCTCCATGATCTCATGTGTTTTCATGTTGCCCACGCCAAGCACCTTCGGCTCTTTTACCCTCACATGCTTGTCTTTTTGCCCCGTTTTTTAAGGAGCCTTCCCCTGTGACTTCTCGTGATCATCTCATCTAATGAACGCCCCCAAACAAAAAAAAAGCGGAGGGACCACGTATACCTAAATCTTGAATTGCAAGAGAAATTGAATGAACGTCTACACTTTTTTTATAATAAATTGTTAGTAATTTTTCAAGCATGAGACTCACTTTCCTTTTTTAACTACGTAAGATGTTAGTTACTTTTTGAGCATTTGACAAGTTCTTATTGAATGTGCAAGTCCTAAGTTTACACTTGTTAGATATTTTGTAAAGGAAGTCCGGTAGAATTAGGTTAATAATGGTATTGATATCGTTAATTACAATCAATATACTATTAGGAGGAAAGGGAGTAAAGAGAAAAAAGGTATTTTGGTAATATAATTAAGAATCCAAGCCTAAAGGAAGTGAAAAAGATATTTCGTAGACAGCCCATTGGCTATTATTAACAATTGCATAATAGCTAACGAACAAATAAAAAGCACAATATGCAATTAATCCATAATGTAGTATGCAATAGTAAGGACTTATTGTTACAAAAAACACGAAATTCGCTCAAAGCTGAAAGCAGCTTCGTCTTCTTCACTTAAGATGTGAGTTCGAACCATTATACTTTCCCGATTTTATTTGAACATTCTTAGGTGCACATATTAGAGGGTCTTCAGTAATTATCCCGTATGTGTGGTATAGGAAAATGGCCCATTCATGAAGATTACCCGAATTTCGAAAAGACCCAAACTTTTCTTTATTGCATAAAACCTTAGGGTTAAATGAACGTACAAATTCTAAGCTGGTTTTAGGTGGGGTGATGTTGGGACCCACGGTTAGATGTCCCAGATTTGCTGCTCCACCTAAAACTCGGTTGCCGTTGCTCTAATCATTTCTTACATTTTCTGAAGACAATAAGAAAATCAAATGTGCAATTGAGTGAAAGACTGAAAAACTCAGTCACCCTTATGGAGGCAATCAAAAAAATTTCCTGTCGATATATTTATAGGTGGTGATAATGATTTTCTCTCGAAAGGGGTTTTTGCCCTTTGGAAGTGTGAATGCCCAAAAAAGAAAAAAAGAAGAAAAAAAGCAAGTATACGTGCAGGTTCTACCCAACTTCTCTTGCTTTTCCTAAATTACAAAAATAAATAAATAAATAAATTAAAAACTTATCTTGCTTTAAAGTGTGCTTGCTCCTTTGCTTGTCGCCGTTCACATCTCATTCGTGGGCCTCTTTGTTCTTACGTCTCGCAAGAGCTTCTGGTCCTATTATCTGTTTGCCCCCTTTTCAATGCCCCTCCCTCTCAACTTTCAAAGTTGGTTGCTTTGCATTTTTGCTTTTGTCCTCCTGCATTTTTTTATGCTCTTCGCATAATCAATGCGAGGCCACGCAAACGGGCCATTATGAGTCACCATATGGAGTTTGCTTATACATTCCCTCTTGCGTAATGCTTTGCTTTGAAAAACCAAGCGTCTATATAATAACATATTGGTGATGGGGGGAATATCAAGATAAGTATGACGAATCCTTCCACCATCGAGAATATTAATAGGTTTATGTATTTTTTGCCACTACTTTGGACAAAGTAGTGAAATTGACAACCTCAGACACTAGCCACGAATATTCCAACAAGTGAGCTCATGACCCCATGGTTTTTCCTCTCTTCTCCCTTGGTGTGGTTTTCAAACTTGGCTTATTGCATTAAATTCTACATGGTGTG
The DNA here is from genome assembly GCF_016545825.1 of Eucalyptus grandis. Taxonomy (NCBI): domain Eukaryota; kingdom Viridiplantae; phylum Streptophyta; class Magnoliopsida; order Myrtales; family Myrtaceae; genus Eucalyptus; species Eucalyptus grandis. Next base: position 11,178,133 of record NC_052613.1, read on the forward strand.
AATGTGGAATTTGTGGTAAGGGGGTACGTAGGATAAGAAACTTTACTGGGATATATGGATGGTTAGTCTAAACATTTTCTAGGATCATGTCTCGAGGGCATTGTGATTGAATATGTAATGGCCACTAACTTACATGACTTGTACATTACTTTTCTTCTAGACGACCATGCTTAAGTTAAGATGGTCGACCATGATCATCCTAAACAGAAGATCCCAATTATATCCAAAGCAACATATGGACTCATAATATAAAGCATACAATTTGAAAAGAATTTTAAGAGAATAGTTGCTTGGTGTTGTAATGTTTGGCTTATTCAACTCTCCAAAATGGTGATTAGTGAATAATTGCATTGAAGGAGCTCAGTAATGAGATGCCCATTTAGTTGATCTAAAAACACTAGGGACGCGTTTAGTAACCATTCTGTTTTCAAGAACAATTTTTTCTCAGAAATGGATTTTTTTAATTTTGTTTCTTGGACAAGTTTTTGAACATTTGAAGGCGTTTGGTAACTGTCTAAAATTTTTATTCTTGGAATAGAAATACATATAACACAACCTTCAAATTCTTTTGTAAGTTAGAATTTCTTTTAATTTTTCAAATAATTTTATTACATGTTCTCTTTTTTTTTCTTCTTCTTTTTCCTTTAGCCGGTTGTTGGAGCTTAGCCAGGCCACCACGAGGTCAGCCTCGCCATGATCGGGTGACAACAACCTCATGGTGGCCCCTCGCCTAGCCAAGGCAAGGCCAAGCCTCGCTAGGGGTCGGCGACGCTCCGGCAAGGTTGCCGATCATGGCCAAGGCCAGAGACTAGTTAAAGGAGGAGGAGGAGCAGAAGAAGAAGAAGAAGAAGTAGTTTGGTCTTGATTCTGGAAATGTTCCTAAGAACAAAGAAGTAATTTTATTTTTTTTACTTTTTGGTTATGTTTCAAATTTATTTTCTGAAACAAAAAAGTTTCTAAATGAATTTCTATTCTTTTTTTTTTCGAGGAAGAAAAGAATAAAACCAGACATCATTTGGCACATTACCAAACATGCCCTAAATTCCCATGTAATTTTTGTATAGTGATAGGGTTTTGTTGGGAGAACTTTCCTATGAAATTTCAATAATTTCAAAACTATCTTTAGCACCAATATCTACTATGATAAGTATAGATGATAAATTAGGTTTGCAAATATCAATAATTCCTTTGTATCAACAAAGACAATAAACGAGGCTATGACAATTAATTGAACAAATACCAATGTGAGTGGTATCTCATGGTAACTTAGAAGTACCCAAGTCAAGCTAGCATTCTTGAGGGTCTTTGGGTACTGATAAATGTGGAAGGATCATTGAAGATCATGGCATGTCATTTCATTAGTATTGTTACTGAAGATCGTCAACCAATAATTTGCACATGCTAATGATGAGTCTCGAATTGTGCTGATGATGAGTTACCATCGATGATGGTGGGATATGTGTTTGGAGATGACTATTGATGGTATGGATAAGAGCCAATATTACGAAGATTGAGTTCTGTTTAAAAAACTGGAAAAGATATTAGAAAAGCAGCTGAAATGTTTATGTCTCAATAAAGTGACAAATATAACAGACTCCATTTTTAGAAACCTAGAGGTGTTTGAAGAAACAATTATATGAGCAATCTTGATTTTGGCTTAGATCTCTGGCTACTCTCAAATGGCTAGCTACGTCACTTTGATGATCTCCAACGATTATATTGAAGACTTCTATGAATAAGGACTAGAGAAGCCTGGAAAAGGTCAAATGCGATATGAACTGTAGTTGTGCTTTGAGCTAAAAATCCTTTCTATTCTTTATCTGATATTTTTGTAAAGGTTTAGCATTGTTATTGTAGATAGTCAAACGTACAAGATAGCATGATCTATTTTGTAAAAGGAACAACAATTGCCAGTCATAACTTGCAATATTGATTCCTAGTGGAATCTAGCTACTGGTTGTTAGTTGGAGAATGGATGTAGACTTTGGTATAAAATCAAACTATTATAAATCATTGTGTGATATAGTTTCATTATCCATCATTTACTCTATTTGTGCGCTAGTATCACACAAGCTAATCAACATCTCTCATAATCTAGCTTGCTAATTGTTGTGTTATTCCATGAAAGATTTTCAATATCTTCATTCAACATATTCGATCTCATTTTAGGTTGTATTGTTAGCCTTACAGTTTAATCCACCACATAATCCATTAGTGCACATGCTATATACATTCCGAAGAAGATACTTCTTTTGGTCCCACTGTCTACTCTATAGAGAAGACTAGAACAAATTTTCCTTCAATACTCTTTTAATTATAGGTAGAGGTGTTGAAATGGGTTGAAAACCCATTTATTAACCCATAAATGATGAGTTTGGTCATATATGGGTTAGCTAAGGGCTTATTTGGTAATATTTCCAGAAACAATTGATTCTATTCTTTTGTTCTCGAAAAAAAAAAAAAAGAACAGAAATCTGTTTGGTTAATTTTGTTCCTGAGAGCAAAAATTAATTTTTTTTTATTCTAGGTAATAAATTTTGAACAGAATCAAAAAGTAGAAAAAAGTCATTTTTTATTTCCAGGAATAATTCCTAAATTCAAGCCTAATTTCTTTTCTTTTCTTTTCTCTTATCTTCTCTTTCCTTTTCTTCTTCTTCCTTTTGGCCAATCGCCGGCCTCGGCCATGATCGGTGATCGGCCAGACGAGGGCTAGCGACCTTGTCGGAGCATTGCTAGCCCTGGCAATGTCAAGCCACAATGAGGCTCGTTGACTTAAGCCATATTGATGGCTAGGTGAGCTCAGGCCTCACTAAATTTGGGCGAGATTGACCTCATCCAGCCAAGGTGAGACTGAGGCTCATGGTAGCTAGGCGAGCCTCCAATGAGCTCACCATACCTCGCTAGCTCGTTGTCAACCATGGTGGCGGCCAGTGACCGACCACAAAGAAAGAGGAAGAAGAAGAGAAAAGGAAAAAGAAAAATAAGGAAAAATAAGAAAATATAATAAAAGTATTTGAAAATTAAAATAAGCAAAAAAAATTAAGAACTCTACCAAACACATTTTTATAGCGGGAATAGAAATTTTGTATAGTTACCAAACGCCTTTAAAAACTCAAAAATTGTTTCCACGAACAAAATAAACAAAATCATTTTGAGCAAAATTGTTCCTTAGAACATAATAATTACCAAACGCGCCTTAAATATTGTTAAATAAGTTGATATGGGTTTGGGTAATTAAGTCCAATAAAATGTGTTTTCTTAATGAGTTCAAAGCCCAACCTACCCATAATCTCTCTTCACTTGTCTTCAGGTTCAAGCTGGGGTTTTTCGGGTGGGGCAATTTATTCTCTAGTTTTATCTTCTACTTATGATCTTCTTCGTTTTTCAAAATTGAAAAATAGTAATTTTTTTTTATCTTTCAAGCTATAGATAATCATGAAAATTAGTATATGATATCAGGTGTCAATTTTTTATTGACTTATTGATTCGAAAATATGTTGGATATTTTATTGTAAAATTTTAATATTTTGCAATATAGAAAAAATCACAGACAAGTCAAAAGTCTTATTGGAACCTTACAAAACTACAATTTTTTTTTATCTTTTATACTATATGCATATTTTTAAAAAAAATCTATGTGTTTTAGTGATGTGAATCGATTGGGTACAATTACAGGTCACTAAATTTATATTGTATATAAAAGTGTCAAAATGGATTAAGGGTCAATTTATGTCGGACTATTTTTTACCTAACTCAACTCAGTCATTTGAGGGCCTTGAAATGCATATCTTAGTATAGTGGGGACCCCGTTTGTGCATTTATGGGAGTCACATATATATATAATATACAAGGGTAGTATTGTCTATTAGACCAACATGTCATGCCCGGATTCATTTTGGTTGCGGAAATAGCTGCTCCCTTTTTTTTTTTTCACTAAGCTTGTTGTTTATTAAAATAAATGAACGTATATATTAGTTGTAATGTACTCAATTGAATAAGCTATGAATGGCTTTTTTTTTTAATATTTAGAATTTCGTATTTTTTTTTTGTTTAGGTTTAATTAGGTATTTCATTTAAATATTTTTAGCTTGATATTTTCCTTAATATTTCCTCAAGAATATACATATTAATTGCAACTTTTCGCTTAATCAAATAAGCTATACATCAAAATACAAATAGTTTATTCGGCAACAAGATATGTTTTAAAGTTGTCTGATTTCATCTTATTTTACTAAGATACATATAATTTATGCGTTCAATGATTAATTTTATGATAACATCTAAGGCTGCGTTTGGTAGTCCGAATTTGAGTCTGAATATGATAATTTGTTATCCTATCCGATGTTTGGGAATGTCCACTGGATCAGACAAACTCGAATACATCCAGATAAAACGCCAGATAAAAAATCCGGGGAGGGGGTGGGATAAACCTAGATTGGATAAAAAAAAAAATTAAGGAAAAAAAGAACTTAACAAAAAGAGAAGATATCATAAGCATCTTTGCAAATAGATGCCTCCGCCTCTCTGATTCATTTGTCAACCCTCTTCTTCCACTTCTTCTCCCATCTTTGCTTCTCGTACGCGCCGGTGGGTGCTCCTTCCTTTGGATCATGGATTTGCTGAATCGATGACCAAGTACGTTGGACGTCTCAAAGGAAGAGGGGAAGATGGTGATGGTGATGAAGCAGCTGTAAATCTTTGGTATCGTTGACAATTTGGGATCTCGATGGATTTGAGGCAATGCAAAGACTACTTCCGTGTTCGCCTAAAATTCCCCCACCCCCTCTCTGTCGTAGTCTAAGATTTATTGATTTGCGTTGCTGTTGCACGGCGATATTGGTGCTCGCCATTTTCAATGGTGGCCACTGCAGAGGTGGCCACAATTCCTAGATCTAGGGCTTTTCCATGGCCTTTAATTAATTGAATTTTCTATTTTATAATTTTATAATTTAATTGAATATCATATTTATTTTTTATCTTATCCTGAAGTGTGCCAAACACTTAATAGGATTAGATATGTCCGCTTTATTATCCGGAAGATTTAATATCCTACTTTATCCTATCATATTCTGATTATTATCCCGACGATCAAACGCAACCTAAACGTATATGAAATTCATTCATAATAGCAGGAAAAGTTAGCAAGATTAAAATTTAAATTACAGATAATTTCCCTATAAATCAGATCTCTTATCAAATATGACTTTAGATTTTCAACATAATTACAAGCAAAATATAATTCCTTAGATTTATTGTTACACACTACTCCTAAGATAAATATATTATCCGAGAATGGCTTTGAAGATATTTCCCCTATATATGCCCTTCCAATTTTAAATTTAACAAGAGATAAATGTTTAGAGATGACAAATGAGCTCCATATTTTCTTAAATGCCATAGCCACAGGTTATTGTTGAACAAGTGCCCCAAAAGGGGAAAAAATGGAACGTTAGAAGAAAACGCTTCATCGAGAGGAAAGAGATATTTAGCATGAAAAGGAAAGCCGAGCCAGGTTTGTCGCCCTGGAAGAAGAAATTAAAATGAGTTTGGAATTATTATTTGGTCAATTTGTTAAAACTTAATTTTATTTTTACAATTTTGGAGAATCCTCATAGAGATTATGGACGAAATTCAAGGGCGAATCAGTCCAATCGAAATATAGAATTTAAAAAAAATAAAAAAGTTGTAGAAGACAAGTTTTTGATTTGTGAAATTATCGTTTCTCATATTTCAAGTCCCCTCTATTTCATTATTGCAAGATCACTGGTTCAAGCTATGGAGAGGGTATTACCGACACGGAAAGAAAAAGTCTCAAGGTTGGTGCTGATTGTTAATGTGAATTTGTTCCCTTCATACCTCTTTTTATAAGCGTGTTGATCTCTCTTAGCAGGATCGTACTGTGGCTGGTGCGACGAGCTTTCCACGATCTTGATGGCACAATCTTCACGCATGAGCCCTTTCTTTTACAATGGCAACTCTCGCAGACCTTGATGTGATAATATAACCAGAGATCATGCCCTAGGCTCGAGAAGTGGAGAGGTTGGTTCACCTCTTAGTGGAATCAGAATACTTGTGGCGTGGGATTCCGATTCCTTATAGGATCGACCTTCGTGAATTAAGCAATTGCCTAATTAAGTTGCGATGAATTTAAAATTTTGGTTCATAAAGTAAAGATGGTTGGTTCTAGATTCTCATCACAAGAATCATAAATATGCTCACAAAAGGTCCTTTAAGGACTTACCATAAAACCTTATTTTGGAGATGTGGTACAATATAGCTTCTTCTCCATCTATTTGCATACCTTACTGGATTTAAAATTTTGCGGTCACATATCGGCTGAGTCTTAAATGACAGCGTGACTAATGTGACAATCATATTTAACAATGCTAACCAAAGGCTAAGCGGAGCGCTTTCTCTCTCTCTTTCTTTCTTTCTTTTTTTCTTTGTTTTTTGGTAAAAGGTTCAAGAGCCCAACGAAACACAAAATGCTTTTATGTGAAGAGAGCGTGCAACAAAAATCCACTACCTCGGAAGAAATGTCTAGAACCTTGGTTAAAGATAATTAAGCTTTTGTTTAAAGATCATTAAGCCTTTTTGACCCGCTTCCATCCCCATTTCCCCATAAAATATGAAAACAGCATTGACCAAGTGCTCACCCGCAGCCACAGTACTTGTTTCATGGGTTTTGCTCCCTTCGAATAAATCAATAATTAATTTGTCCTCCCGGTGGACGTGAATAAATTAACAATCAATTTGTCCTTCCGGTCAACACCACGTCCAAATCACTAGAGAGAGAGAGAGAGAGAAGCATCCGAGAAGTAAAAAGAATTGAAAGCTTGGTCCCATTTTGTACCAGCTTCCTTGGTCCGCTTCTCAAGCAATAATGTTAAATGTACAACTCGATTCCCACCCTGCTGGGAGTCCACCGCCACCTTGGCCGGTCCATTTTGGCCAACTCGCGAAACAACTGTGCAGGTCCGTCTGAACTTTTAAAGCGCTCGGCTGGTGTCGTTACTGGCTGCCGACGACATAGTATGAATGCGAGGGGGATGGATTCCCCATTCGTCTCGTAGAACCTTCAAGTGTTTGATTTATTGAGTCGTAACGCGTCTTGGAAATCATTTGGAATCGGCAGATTTCCAGTACGAGGACCGAAGATTGGTTGTTGAGTCCCATCACTCTCACGGAAGCTCATCTTGATTAGAGCTACTTTCAAAAAATTAAATGCTTAGACTTAATTAGGAACAAGTACTAAAAAAATCATAATCTTGTTGAATTGGTACCAATTGAATCATAAACATTTCAATTGGACTAGTTTAATTCTAAATATTTTGCATTTGTGCTAATGGAGTCCTACACATTTTGTATTTGTGCCAATGTAGTCTATATAGTAAATTTTAATCGGAAATCACTAACATGAACGTTAGCTATCCTATGTGATACGACTAGTGCTGGCATCGATAAATTTTACATTTCTTAAATATTTTTTTCTAAATTTTTTATTTCTTTATTTTACTTTTTATTAGTATAAAACCAAAAGGTTTATGAAAAATTTAGGATTAAATTAGTATCAATGCAATAAATTTATCATTTTTTTTATATACATTTCTTGACTTAATGGATTTGTAAGACTTGTAAAGTGTTTTGTGGGTCTTGAGATAGTTGAATCTCTATACTCACATATGTGAACAAATAAAAAAAGAAGAAGATTGAATATGGACCTTTTCAGTAGGGTAAATCTAATTTCAATCTTACCGGACGCAATATCATGGGCTGGGCCACAGCAATTAATCCTTACTTATGGCAGAAATAGACTTAATAATGAATCATGGTGCTAGTAGTATCCTAAACTAAACTACAATTTGATTGCGGGATAGATTTCACTAGTGATCCCTAAGGCTTTGTCTAAGAGGTAGGAGAGGGGACGAAATATAGCGTGGATAGAGAAACATTTAGAAACATCTCCCCCTCCCTTGCCTAAACCTGTGTGATTTCTCTCATTACACTTGTTTTGGCGGTCGATACTTTTTGATTAAAATTATATAAATGGGGTCACCTGTCAATAACGCATTGTCCAAAAAATTGGTCGCGTATTTGCCAATTCAATATTTCTTCGAAAAATTGGCTAAAGTTCAATTAAATTCTATCAATTACAAAGAAATGCAGTTTTAGTGCAATGTTGTCATTTCTGTGAAGGCAGATCAGATGTCAGATAGACTGCATAAACAAAAGGCTTCATTTCTGGGCTTTCTCAGGTTTGTCCACACATCATTCTTTGATCACGTAGAAAGCAAGTCCAATGACCAAAGAAGGCAGTCCAACGGCTCCTTTGACCTCGAGATAGTTTTTAACGCACACTTTGAATTTTTGAGGTCTATTTAAACAAATCAAATGTGGCTTTGAAGATTGGCCGAAATTCAGAACTTTCATTCTCACTTTGCCGCCTGGTGTTGTCTGCCTGCCTTTGAGCAAAACTGATTGCTTTTTATTGTAATTCTCTTTGGAGGGCTGAATTTTAATAATTTGGGAAGATAGGAAATATGGTGTTGTGAGGGTTTTTTTTTATGTCTGGAGAATTATCTAGTAGAAGCAACACTTTTTACAAACTGTAGAATTTTGAGGATTACGAGGGATACCAACCTAATTATGGCTATTAAAGTTGAGAAAGTGGAATAGGTCAAGCAGAAAGCCAAACCCTCATAGATCTGTCTTGCATATTTTTAGTCTCTTAAAAAAATTTATTAGCTAGTTTGATAAAAGTTACTGCCTCGCTTCTGCATTATTATTGTCTTGTTCATACAAAAGCACATACATACATCCTTCACGTATAAGCTTTAATTTTCCTAAAATAATCAATCCCCCCTCTTGGTTATTGTGTTAGTCATTTCATGCATAGCTTAGTTTAAGTAAAGCAATTAATAGTAAAAGGAATAAGTGTACAAAAAGTTATAAAAACTTGTCACTAATATGTAATTGAGTCCTAAAACTTTAAAAAATTTAAATAAAATATTAAAAATTTGTCAAACCGGTACAATCGCATCCCTATAATTAAACTTTGGCCAATTTGAATGATGGAAATAATTGATGTAACCTTTTTTGATGTTTTATAAAGACGTGGTGCTAATGTGACCCTGCATGAGACCCATTAGAAAAAAGCTTCCAAAATTTACGGGAAAAGAAACAAGAGTAAAAAAAAAAGATGTGAGAGAGAGATAGCGAGTTGGATTTATTTTGGGGGGTATGACACTCCAACACATCACCTCTAGTGTAGTTAACATGTTCTGTCACTTTTTATGCATGTGGAAGTATAAATGGACAGAACATACTAGGACAATCAACACTCAAAGGAACACGTGCGCAAATATAAACCCCACCGACGTATTTCATTTCTTTATTTATTTACTTTAAGTAACATGGTTGGTATACTGAGGATTCCAAAAACACTCGTCAAGAACTACATCAAACATCACCCATGGTACCATCCTGACCTTGAGACATCTTGTACGTGTTTAGTCACCTATCCTCCGATGCTACTACACCCAAAAGCTATCTCTTAGATCCAAAAATGCTGCTTCACCTCCCTAGCCATGCTTTAGTCAGCCGTATTGCTACCATTGTTGTTCCCATCGTCACTTGGGTGTGAGATTGGCCCCAAGAGCTGTCCGCCCACTCCTACGAAGACTGCGAGGAAGCCCAAGAGTACAAGGCTCATCGATACTGTAACATCCTTGATTTCGACCACTATTTTGGCCCCGACTAGTAGGCCAAAGCCCGGCATGTCAAAGGCAAGACTTGGCCATAAGCCAACCCGAAGGCCAGTCATATGTCAATTGCCGTTCAGGGATCAGTGACCCAAGGTTCAGTTATAGAGTATTCGACCATAAAAAGGTTATTCGATCATAAGGATCGGTTGTGGGACGATCACGTACCATCATGGATCGGCGGACAATCATGGCTTAATTCCACCTAGTCAATGCACCGGTTGCGAGTAATTCCAGTCGGCCATTGTATTGGTTGTGGCCAACCATAAATCGATCCAATGTGACTATGAATTGAGATGGATCATTTGATCCCACATGATTACATCACAATCAATAATCAATCATGGATTGAATAAACTCAACGTGGTTCAATTTCGGACTGACTAGGAGTTGTGGTGCAAAACCTTGGACTAGTCACAAGACTGGCTACAAGACTAGTCGATTGGCCCAAGGATTGACCACAGGACTGGCTAAGTAGAATTGACCCACGGGCCAACCCACGAACCGGTTAGAGGACCAACTAATTGGGCCAAGACCTAGCTAGCCAACCTAGCTACGACCCCTTTTCTTGATAAAGGGAATTTCGAACTCAGTTTGGCCAACCAACCCGGATTGCATTTGGCTTTGTTTGGGCATGGCTTAAGCACGAACCTCAAGCCAAATAAGGCAATCGATCATGGTTGAACTCGATTGACTCTCGCCCAAAGAGATGGCCTTCTAACTTGATAATTCCTATGGTGTATTTAATGTTCTTGGAAGATAGCCTATTAATGCATGATGACTAAGTAAGACACTTGGCACCATTATTCTTACTCTTGAAATGTAATCACGAAATTTTGGATAGTTACATATTAAGAGACGGTGAGTCATAAGCTCATTAATGGTAGGGAGTGACTCATGGCCTAGAAGAATGATGTCAAGGGATCTTGAAGGTCGAGTAGGAAGCCACCCCTTCTCCTTAGGCTTGCCACTTAAGGTTTCATAGGTTTTGACTCTCCAGTTTTACGAAATCCTTAGACCTTCGTTGTTTTCCAATTTCATAGAGCTCTTTGTACTTCGAATTTGGAGACACTTCCTTTATAAAGATTGTTCTAAATATCTTGATCTAAACCATTATTAAATTTTATATTTTTCTGAGATGAAATGGTAGGGACAAAGGCCCAATCATCCACATTCTAGAACCTGTCCCATGTAGTGAAAACGGTGACCAGGTTGCCTTCTCGATTTTTTTTTTTTTTTTTTTTTTTTTTGTAACCTAGGGAACCTTGTAAGTCGATAGCCGGCGAGCAAACCCTGGGGAAGCGTTTCCAGGACCCACCACCACAATACTTCATGTAAGAATCTCTAATGACGTCTTTGGGATTCGAACTTCTCCCCTTCATGAGGGGGGGAGAGCTCAAGCCAGCTGCGCCGGCGAGGGCGGTGGTGCCTTCTCGAATTTTTATAAGATTTTCCCTTTCAAATTTAATCATGCTTCATTCATGAAATTTTTAAAGGACATCCATTTCTATAACATATAGAAATTTCAAAAAAAATTGTAAATATTTAGATTTTGAAATGAGTCTCTCTCTGTGACTACTCGACAAACGAATTTTTGGATTGTGTTCAATGATTTTTTTTCTCTTTCCACGGAACGAATTTAGCTTGTATTTCTTCATAATTTTTTTTTTTAAGGTCTTCTCTACAACATATTAAGATTTATAATATTTCAAGCCCATTTGATAAGTTAATGGTACTAATTTCGAAAGTTGCTCAAAACTGTTTTTGCCTTAGAATGGGAGAACCACACACCCAACTTGAAGGGCAAGGGGGTTGCATGCCCAAATTGAAGAGCAAGCCAATCTAGAGTCTTCTTGATTTAGGATAAGGATACATTAAATATCTTTGGACTCTAGTTCTTTAATGCCAAGATGAGGTGTCCCTTAAAGGAATAGACCAAAATGCCTCCTAACCTAAAAAACTTGGAGAGCAAGTTTGTAGTATGAACATATCTAACCTAATGATTACTCAAAATCCAAACATTAAATGAGACAGACTTAGTCATTTGCTTAGGTGTCCCCATAATAATTACATGTAATTATTCCATGATAACTCAATCCCTTAGATGGACTAATGATAAGATGAGCAAGTGTCACCCCTAGGAACTAGACTTGCCACCGATCTCTTTAGCTTGCCACCTCCTCAACCTAGATTGTCCACCTACATGAAGATGATTGGTCTATTTGGAAAGATCATCATGAGGGGTTTGCCTATAAATTCTCTCCCCTCATTTCCATACCACCCCCTCTTTCTTCTTCACACTCTAAACCTCAACCTCACCCTCACTATTGCCCTCTCTTTCTTTCTCATGATCGCACCCCTCCTGCACGTTTGCTTGCCTGCACGTTGCTTGGTCACCTAGGCCATTCCTTGAAGTGTAGTAAGTAGAACTTACTAATATTTGGCCAGGACGTTGTGTTACGCTATTCCGAGCGTGTAACGAATCCATGACTGAAGTTGATTGACTTGTTGTTGTTTGAAGTTTGGTTGTATTTGCTTGGATCAGTTTAGACCTTATTCCTTAATTAAATTTGATCCTTGTTTGATGAGCTTTGGCTCATGCTTTAGCTTGAGTTGCTTGGAAGAAGCTTGGTTTGTCTGTTTATTTGATATGTTTTGGTTTTGCTTTGATACAAACCTACTTTAAAAGCATTTTGTGAAAGCTTGCTATTTCCTCACAAAACTATTTCAAACCATTTTCACAAGTGTATGTTTTAGTTCACGCCCGAGCTCCGAAAAAAGGGCTTTGGCGGCCTTGACGTACATGAGATCGCGATGGATCAGTCCTCTCTTAGTCTTATTGTGATGGCGTATCATTCCCAGGCCGACTTTGGTACTAGGTCGGTGAACATGTCACGACAAGCTAGCCCTTTTGTGGTCTTGGTGTGATATTGAGGCGTATCGTTCCCGAGCCAAGTCTGGCACTAGGTTGATGAACATGTCATGACGGGCCAATCCTATCATGGTCTCGGTGCGATATCGAGATATATCATTCCCGAGCCAAGTTGGGTACTAGATCGATGCTCAAACGTGTTGGATCAAATCGTGATCCTTGATTCATGCTTGGCATGCTTAATGTCTCAATTTCGGTAAGTCATTTCACACACTTATGCATAGCACACCTTCAAGCCCTTGAACTAAAAGTGAAGGTAAGAACCGGATTATGATGCTTGATGCCTGGTCACACGATGGACTAATTTCTAGTCGTCGACCGATGGATTTCGGCGATGTTGCCCAATGAACTCATCATCGGAGGACTGCCGTCACCTTTGGATTAGGGGACGTTGCCTGATAAAGATCGGATGCTAGACGGATGCATAGTCGGAGGATCACCATCACCCTTGGATTAGGGGATGTTGCCCGATTAAGTTCAGATGCCCGATAGATTTTGGAAGAGTCGATGGATTTTGACTATTAATAAATGAATCTCGTGTGCATGAGTTCCTCACATTATGAAATGGATTTTTGGTTATTATTGCATATGAGTGAGGCGTGAGTTCCTTGTATCATGGAATGAGTTTTGTTTATACTTGTTCAATATTGAGTGAGGCGTGAGTTCCTCATGTTGTGGGTGAATATTTGTTTATGCTTGCATACTATTGATTGAGGATTCCTCATGTTTCACCTAAGACAAAACTTTTGTTTGCTATTGATCTGTCATCAACTAATGTTTTGGATAAGTTATATGCTTGTTGATAGGCGAGGCATCCTCCTATTTGAAAATTAGTAGGTTTTACTTACTAAGTTCATGACTCACCCCATTGTTTTTTTAGAATTGTAGGTATGGAGGAGTTGCAATCTCGATAAGGGAGCTAAGATTTACCTTGGCCTTTTTTAGCATAGAGCATGTGATGGTTGTAAATATAACGGCCCATGACAAAAAGGACTTGTAAATGTAACTGATGTAATTATATGTTTTTAAAGGTTGTTTTCCTAACTGCTTGTTGTCCAGGTATTGTATGTACACTTCCACATGTGCTTAATGAAAACATAAAAAGAACGGGATGACGACGCGCTTAGAATGTCACGAAAATAACCTCCGTCGCCTGTGACCTTAGGGATGGAGTTGGGGTCATGACAGGGACCCCTTTGTGTATGGATAGAATGGCAATACATCGGATGAAGGAAATATCTAGAAAATTTGGATCCATAAAGTTGGAAAAGTGCCAGGTAAGATCCACAAGTACTCCATTATAAATGGAAGTAGAAGCAGGGAGGATCGACATGATTTCTATTGATATGAAAGGTAAAATCAATAATTCGTGAGCCTATACCTAGTAAACAGAAGGTCCACCAGTACTACATAAATCGATCATCATACTAATAAAGAAAGCCTCAGTATAAAGTACAACAGTCATCAACTTACTTGAGAACCTTTTATAAAATAACGTAACAGATCAATAAAAACATTAACTTAATTTAAATGTACAAAGGTTATATTTAATAGGAATTTCTTGCCGTCATCATCATTTAGGGAACTCCGTTAAGCCCCAGACATGTCGCACCCATCCTAGGCATCTGGAGGAACCTAATTATTCCTTCAGGCATCCCTACTATAACCTAGGGCATTGTCGTTCTAAGACCTAATAGCATTATCGGTTACATATTCACATTATGATACAACAATTCCATAATTCAACTTAAAAATATGTTGACGTTACTATTACTCAAGAACTCAAATATGAACCCAATGAACTTGACGTCATTCTATTTCCTAGACTGACATATTTTCTCCCATGCCTATATTAAATTAACTATAAGAGGAATTTCTGACCCTAGACCTTAAACTGGCCTTATAAGGCGTCTTGCACACCTTTAGAAATAGTAGCTATCATCTAGGTAAACGGGTTTAAGAAGTTATGAAACTTTGATATAAGGTAGAAAGATCTAGAGGGACATTTTTCATGAAGGTCTTAAAGTCTGATTCAGTTCATATAGTTGTAAATAATTTTTGTAAACCGAGCTCAAAACACTAAGAATTTCCAGAACGTGATAGAGTAGGAAAAGAAATATTTCACAAATCAAATGAGATTGAAAAATCATGAAAATTTTATATGTGGTAGTATAGAATGTACTCTAAAACTTTTATTGAGGACATGTGATAGAATTCTTGACTGAAAAATCCGTGGAAAATGGAAAGCATGAAGGGGTTGGTTTAGTGACCTTGAAAATAGATTTCAAACTCCATAGTTTTTTAAATATATTTTTGTCATACGAAGTCCAAAAATTCAAAAATTAAAATATGTTGTAGAATAACCACTAAGGGACGAATTTCATGAGAATGCCTCATGAAATTTGCATCACACAAGTCGGTACAAAATTAGAAAGAGTTCAGGGTTGGGCTAAATTGAACTTGACCTAAGTCCAGCACTAGTTTGGTTCAGATTTTTTATAATCCCAGATCTCATATGCGCTAGATATCGAGCGGCCATGCTGATACAGTCCAACCACAAACTCAACTACTTTCCACTCGACAATTTAATTGGGTAATGTGATTGAAACTTTCAATCGAACAAGGATTCAAACAACGCCTATGGGATTTCTAGGAAATCATCATTGTCAAATGACAATCAACCAATATAGGATAGAACGGAGGATTATTACTTGCCTTCAGTCCTCATGAATGGCGGTCGCGACTTGGCGGGACGAAGGTGAAGTCAATGACGGTAGCGCGAGTAGCTGTGACGGAATTGAGGAGTTGCTGTGGTCGTGAGCTGAGGAGATGGGTTGTCCTTCACTAGCTTCTGGCTCGTTGACTGCAATGGAGATGAGGAGAGGAACCGAAGACGGGCATGCTTCGCTGGTTTCTCTAAGGGGTGTAGCCAAGTGAGGTGAGGAATGGTGAGTTCTATGGCGGTGAGCAAAAGACAAATGGCATCCCTCTCTCTCTCCCTTTCTTTGTTCGCTCTCTCTCTCTCTCTCTCTCTCTCTCTCTCTCTCTCTCTCTCTCTCTCTCTCTCTCTCTACCGTCCAGCATTCCTCATCTTGGGCGGTCTTCTTTGTTGACTCAACATCACTCGATGCGTTGTCGCCAGCTTCGAGAAGCAGATGGGAGGGCTCGCGTTGTTGCCATTTGGCTGACTCAGCGAGAGGGGGGGAACGTGGCAATAGTTTGAGGGGAACAAGCACATGGTGAGAACGTTCGGCATGGGGGAGGAGAATGAAGGGGTGGTCTTCTCTTATTCGCTCGTGGTCTTCGTGCCACCGAGGAAATTCGGCGAATTTGCTAGCTGTCCTTGTAGGCCGTCGAACGATCCCCGCGGTTGTCGAAGGTAATGTCGACTGAAGGGTGATTAGACAATGTGCAATTGGAATAGGACGTTAGAGTTGTTGAGGATGAATAGTGGCGGCGACTCGGTGACGACGCGATGGTAATATGAATAATGTAGTTTGATGATGAGTTCGTCAACATAGCATGGACTATTAAGCATCCGGAGCTCATTGCCTTGTCAAGCGAAATTTTGGATTTCACAGGGGAGGAGCATTTGTTCATTACCCACGACTTTGCCAAAAAGGCCTACGGCTCATATTAAGATGCATGTGAGAGCTGACAACCCTGCTAGGCCATAGGTAAAGGTTACGAGACCTTGCTTGATACTATGATTGTGCCTCTAGCACTCCTGCCTCCACTTGCTGGTGGGGCCAAGCCTCGCCTCTAACGAGGACTGTCAGCCCTTACCTTAAATACCCCCTCAGTGGACACTCTCTCTCTCTCTCTCTCTCCGAGTCTATCGTACACTTTAATTAATATTTAAATGGATTTTCTCCAATTGAAAATAAGAAAAATGTAGGGAAACCCTAGTCATTAGTCTCCTCTTCTCCTCTCCCTCTCATCCCTACACAATTTTTTTTCTTCAACCTCTATGAAGGGGAGGGTTAAGCTAGATCTCCCCCTCCCCTCTCTATTTCTTTGATTGATTTGGTTCTATATTTCCTTTTTCTTTGTTTTCCTTCCTGTAACAGAGCCGAGAGAGAACCGGTTAAGCGTCCTGTCGCCACCGTTGTGGCCGTCACTGCCGATGTCGCCGATCGGCCTCGGAGCTCAATCCTTAGAACTGAGCCGAAACCCCAGATCTAGAGAGAAAATGAGCGATTGAGAGAGTTCGCTCGAGATCCCAATCCAGAGAGAGAGCGCTTGATCGGGAAGATACTAGGCGGTATATGATGAACGGAGGAGACCAAACTGAACGTTGCTGCTGCAAGGAATCACCGAAAAAGCAGAACAAAGAGATGATCGGAACTCGCCGCCGCTGTAGTCGTCATCACTATCGTTAGTTCTTCTTAGAGTTGAGTCAATTCCTCTCTCGCTCCCGAGCTCCAATCCCGGCTCAAGAACAGCATACGGCCGCGAGCAAATTGAGGCACCGGTCTCGATTCCGGCGAATGGTAGGACGGCGAAAGCTCGTTGGAAATCGAGGGTTTTTCCGCCTAGGGTTTTGGAGACGATCGGTTTTTTTTAGACGATCGGATCCCAGAGGGGAAGAACAATTGTAGAGAGAGAGAGAGAGAGAGAGAGAGTCAATCTCCAGAGAGAGAAAAATATTAGTCGAATGCCCCCCCCGGCCTTTTTTTCTTTTTTTTTTCTCTTTATATTTTTCAGGCAAGATCAAATCTTAGCCCTTGGATTGAACTAAGGGCCAGGATTTGATCTTCTTAATTAAGAGTTCCCTAATTGATGAACGGTGACGATTAATTGTGAACTAATTGGGGTTTTTTCTCTATTGTTTTCTATTTATTTATTTATTTTTAATGATGTATCGATTAAAAATCAGGTGTCAACACAAACAAATACAAAAAATTATAAATCGCACCAAACGCATTTATATTCTTTTTCTATTTCAAGAATAGAAATTTTGTATCGTTACCAAACATATTATTTTACTCAGAAATTATTCCTCGAGTAGATATAAAAAAGAACTATTTCTTTCACAAAAAAAAAAAAAACTATTTCTGAAAAGAAACTGTTACTCGGAGTAGAAGCGTTGCCATGCGCACCCCAAGACTCTAGAAAAGTAGAGACAGAGAAAATAAACTCATTCTACATGAGAAATAGCTTTAAATCCCAACATAGAGTTCAGCCAAACCGTGGCTCACGAGCCACAGCAAGAAACATCCGACGATCATTGAATCGAGGTTGAGACCAACGATGGTGAAAACCTCCGTGAAGATGAGCCGAGGCTGCCCGAGTCTAAGTGGATCATCTACATCAATAAGAACCTCGACCGACCTGAGCAGGACCACAGGGCACGCTCATGGGCAAAGCGCTCTATTTATTGGATCCCACATCGTCTCAAGGATGGAAAGGAGAAGGCCTGCGTCCCCCAAATTGTCTCCCTCAATCAGTACCATCACAGTGACGAGCGCCTCTGCAAGAAGGACAAGGATAAGTGGCACGGCCTCATGTGCATGCCCAGGCACAAAAATCAGAAGATAGAGGACTATCTAGACACGGTGAAGCAGGTCGATGAGAGAGCCCACACCTGCTATGAGGGGACGATAAAGATGCGCAGCGAGGAGTCCATAATGATGATGGTTCTCGATGGGTGCTTTGTCATCGAGTTGTCCTAGGGATACTCCATGGGGTTCGATAAACTTGTTTACACTCTCGATGACCCTGTCTTCTCCTCGTCGCAAAGTTAGATGCACATTATCCTGCAGGACATGATCTTGCTCAAGGATCAGATCCCGCTCTTCATTCTCGACCTGATAATCTGCCTTCGGCTTGGCCGACCTGACCAAGACGGGGTCTTGGCCGACCTGACCAAGACGGGGTCTTGGCGCTCCAGTTCTTCTACTCTTTGAGGCTAATAGACTGCCCCCTTAATTGCTACAGCGGGAGAAGGCTAGAGTTTGACCTGTTACCCCTTGAGGGCGAGCTCCATTGCCTTGAATTGTTCTGCAGAGCCTCCTGTACCTGGGCCCAAAGCTGACAGCAACCTAGCAGTCATCACAAACTAGGCTACAATTCATCCATTGCGTGACAGAGCTTCAGAAAAAAGGGATCAAGTTCAAAAACGGGGAGGTGGAGGGTTTCTAGAACATCCGGTTCAAGGACGGGACTCTCGAGATTCCCTAGCTTGTGATCCAAGATGCGATGAGGTCGCATTTCCTCAACTTAGTAGCCTTTGAGCAGTGTCACTTCAATTGCGGCAATGACGCCACCTCATACCTGTTCTTCATGGACAACTTGATTAACTCCGCCGAGGACATGGGGCTCCACGATTGTGGGATCATGGAGCATTGGCTCGGGAGCGATGCTGAGGTCGCTGACCTCTTCAACCAACTTTGCAAGGAGGTGGTATTGGTCAGTAGCCACAGTTATCTCTCTGGACTATTTAAGGATGTGAACACTTACTCCGGCAACAAGTGGAATGGTTGGATAGCCATTCTCAAGCTTAAGTACTTCATTAATCCATGGTCAATTATTTCCTTAATTGCTACTTTCATTTTGCTTGGTCTCACTTTGGCATAGACCTTATATGGAATCTTTGGTTACTACAGGCCAAGTTCTTAATTTCTCGTAGAGTGGAAATTATTTGATGAGTGTTTTACGAGTGATGAATCTTAGGTGAAAATCTAGAAATAGGATTGTGGCTAATAGACTATTATGGTGTGCATGGCAACGCTTCTATTTCGAGGAACAGTTTCTTTTCGGAAATAATTTTTTTTTATTTCTACTCTTGGGAATAATTTTTTAGTAATGTACTTGGTAACAATAAAAATTTTATATTCTTAAAATAGAAGAAGAATAGAAATATGTTTCGTGCGATTTATAAATTTTTATATTTATTTATTTTTTCTTTTGCTCACAAATTGTCAGCCACCGCACGACTACTGCCTACCGCTGCTAGTTGCCAATCGCCGCTACACGACCACCACCCACAGCCCACTAATCGCCAGCCACTGGCCGCGGGGGAAGATAACGGTTGGTGGGTTATGGGCGGTGGTCGGCGACGACGGTCAGCGGTCGACTGTCGGGGGATTGTCATGCGATTGTCGTGCGGCTATCATGCGGCTATTGTGCGGTTGTCGTGCGACGGTTAGGTGGCTGTCGTGCAACGGTCGGGCGACAATCAGTGGCAGTCGTCAATCGACGGGGGTGGTTGGTGGGCTGTGGGCGGCAGCAATGATGGTCGTTGGCGGTCAAGAGCTACGGTGACGACAGTTGTAGTCTATTATGATTCGTACACCAAACGTATTCTAATAGGAATAGAAACATTACCAATCGCACCCTAATAGTCTATTAGCCATAATCCTATTTCTAGGTTTTCACCGGACATTCATCACTCGTAAAACGCTCATCAGATAATCTCCACTCTACGAGAAATCAAGAACCTGGCCTTTAGTAGCCAAAGATTCCATACAAGGTCTAAGCCAAAGTGAGCCCAAGCAAAATAAAAGCAATTAAAGAAATGATTGACCAAGGATTACTGAAGTACTTAAGCTCGAGAATGGCTATCCAACCATTCCACTTGTTGCTAGAGTAAGTGTTCACATCCTTAGACAATTTAGAGAGATAACTGTAGCTGCTAACCAATACCACTTCCTTGCAAAACTGGTTGAAGAGGTCAGCGACCTCGGCATCGCTAAATTACAAAAATAATTAAATAATACAAATTAAATCCACTAAATGCTAACCTAGGCCGAAAATGCTAATTTAACCACATAAATGGGTCTAGAAAATTTATGCACCTATCTAGGAAAATAGTACCATCTATTTAACCCATAATCAATCTATTTTAACCACTTAACATGCATAATTAAACAATTAAATCACTAATCCAAACTAACTAACCACATAATCTCATCTTAAGCTAAGCTAATCAAACCTTAAGTATAATTAACCTCATAAGTAAGGTTTAGTGAGTAAACTTACCGGTTTAGCGGGCCAGTAAGTCCATAGTGTCGCGACCCGATCTCGCCGCCCCTCGAAATGTCCAAGGTGGGAAAGGTCGGGTTTAGGGGTACTTTGATCACGAGAGTCTCCTCACGAAATCGCGAGCTCTCCTAAGCTCGTACCCCGTGCGACAGCAGATTTATTTATACGATCTAGGTATTTAACAACCTAAAAAATAGACATGAGTCACCATTAGCCTCATTTTGGGGGTCAGCTAGAACAATCGAGAGTCGGGAGTGTTCCCTCGATTACTACGTAACCAAATTTCTAGGTTCGGGGACTTGGGTTACGCTAATATTGCTATTAGCGCCCTTTCGGTGTCTAAACAATTTGTTATGTTTTTCCTAACATGTTCATGCATTTCTTTTTATATTTTCATAATCGTCAATTCTATACTAAATGATTATGCGTTGTGGATTATTTTCATTCTATTCTATTCCTAAGAAATAAAAGGAAAACAAATAATGAAAATGAAATTGCAAGACATGAAGTAAACAATCAAGAAAAGCAGTTAAACCTAATCATGCAATTCTGAAAATATAAAAGAGAAGACAATTGGGAAAGAAAGGAAACCCACAACTTGTCGGGTTTTATACAATGCATGGAACCTAAGACATATGTCAGGAAAATGGGTATTACATGAAAATGGTCAGAATAGAGATCGACCTCCACCATCTTCACGCCTTCTCCATCTTCAAGGTCCTAATCTAAACCTAATCTAAGAAATTTATGACTAGGTGCATACAAGTGAAATAAACAATCATCACAACTAAGATCAAAGCAATTGAGGTAGAACCCATGTATGATTGGCTCTAAGAAAAAAACACAGAAATCAAGCACTTTATAAAGAGCAACTTTCATGAATGAAATTTCATTAGGCGTATCAAGTTCAAGTAAAGTCAAATTCATGGCCGAAAAGCAACAATCGCTAAAGCATGCAAATCAATCATAAGCAAATCAGAGAATGATGCATGATAACTGATTTGTTAAGCCATTTAATCAATGCATGAAAATCGTGAAATTTGAACATGACGTAAGGTTAAATGTGAAGAAAAAGTTTGATTTAGACATTTAACCCTAAATCCATGTGCAAAAGGCCACATAAATTCATTAACATTGATATGTGACTTGTCATTAGGAGCAAAATGCATAACAATTTAAATTGCTACATGTCAACTTGAATTCTAAGGTTACTTGACCTTAAAAATTCTCAAATTTTAGCATGGGATGGATATGGATATTATGGACAGCTTTCATTGAGAATTTATCCTCAAGATCATTATGTATAAGATCACACAAAATTGGTAGACAGTCAGATTCATATAGACAAGACAACACTGCAGGTCAAGGAAAATTCAGACTTCAAAACTTGATCTAAAAAAAAAAAGTAGGGCAAATTGGACAAACTAGACATCGTTAGAAAGCTCAAGGTGTCCTTTACGAATTCCTATTAGGTGACAATTGCAATTTAGGTCTTTTTCTAGCTCAAGCAAAGCCATTTGTATAAGTGGTCAGATCAGATCATAACAAGCAGAACACATCAGCAGATTAGTGCTCTTTGCAAGAAGCATCAGGCAAGGCAAATGATGGCCAAATCGCACATATAATATGTCTATGAAAAGCTTGAGAAGTCTATTACAAATCTATGGAAGACATTAAGTCCTAATAACATCATCTATCAGTTCATATCAAGTGATTTACACAGAAGGTCATCCAAAACAGAGAGACAAACATTTGGCAGATTCTGGACCAGACTTTGGACAGACAAAAATCATATTAAATGAAGTCCGATTAGGACATTCTATAGCTCATTGGAAAGATAATCGCATCATCTTCAACTTTCATGAAGACTTCAAACACAGAAAACCACAACAACCAGCTCATATCAAGTCATTTGCACAGAAGGGACCAGCTCCAGCATATCGGTAGAAACTCAATCACATGGAAATACTCTCCGTTCACATTAACAGTATGTATAGGATAGACCTGAAAAGAGGAACAAAGCAGCTAATTTTAGGTCTGAGTGTTAGGATCAAACATCTTAATCAAAATCCATACAGAGAAACTCACACACACAAAAAACAGTAAGCTGAACCTGTTGTTCTAGCGATCAATATTTCAGCAACATTGACAGATTGCATCATAGTTTCAAGTATGCAATTGATAGGGAGAACAAAGGTCAATTGATGCAATCTTTATATTATTGAAAAGCCCATGGAATATACTATGACCTTCACAGAGATCTCGAGACCAAAAGAGCATGTTTAACGGTTCATCCAAGACAAACAACAACCAAGCCACAGCCAGGATAAAAGGACGATTTAATGAACATTTTCCTAATCATATCAACTCCAGAAATTCTAAAAAAAATATATGTATGTTGTAGCCAAGGATAGTTCAAGCAACTTTCATGAAGCACCAATCCAGGAATTTCAAGCACTAAATTCAGTAGAGAATCGGAAAACAGACAAGGCCGAGTCAATGTATAACAATGAACTGCTATGTATCAGTTTTCCAGAATCCCTTCTTAACTTTCGAAAGGATTTCAGGTAGCTAATGATCTTGAATCAGGACATGCTATAGCTCGTTGGAAAGCTAATCGAACCATCTTCAACTCTCATGAAGGCATCGAGCACCAAAAAGCACATATACAAACTCATTTTTAGGCATATGTGCAAAGAGGTCAGAGATACGAAATTGCAGAACAAAGTCCATCCAAGTTCAAAAATCATTTCAGATTACAATGCATCCTAGCCCCGAATTTTCATTGTCGGGAGTGTGTTTCGACACGAGAAGCCCTCGCCTCATCGGATGCTATTAAAAGGATTTTCGTTTTGCTTACCTCGGATGAATCTGCAACTTCAGTGGATGAACTGAGGAGTTCGAATCGAGTTTCGTCGCTTCGAGTTCTTCCACTAGTAGCTGCTTCGTCTTCGAGAGTTGATGATCGAATGAGCGAGCATCAGATCATTCGATCATCAACTCTCCGGGAAAGAGCTGGGGAGCGTCCGATCAAGAGAGAGTCCGATCCGGCGAGCTCCCGCACCTCCGATCACGCCAATAAAGGAAAACCCTAACTGATCGAGCTCCAACCGAGAGAAAGCACTGATCTCCGACCGCCGATGTCACCGCCTTCGGATCTCTACCACCGGAACTAAACTGATATCTCCGACAACTCGGCGCGATTCTGAGTCTCGCACCACGAGTTCCTCAATCAATAGTTGCTCCGTCTTCTAGAGTTGATCGGGAGAGAGAGTATCCGATTGTGAGGATGTCGGATCCAGCACACTACTTCTCAAGAGGAGCACGGCGAGACTTGGAGGCGACCGTCGAGGCAGAGAGCAGAGTCATGGCCGGCGCCGGAGGGTTTTTCGTCGGCCTCCACGATGGGGAAGAGATAGAGAGAGAGGAGGTTGTTACCGCCGAACAGCTGAAGAGAGATCGAGATGAAGAGAGAGCGCGAGAGAGAATCAGCATCCGAGCATTTTAGAGCGAGAAAGAGAGAGCAGGAGAGAGCGAGAGAAAAAAAAAAAAAAAAAAGAGCGTGAGTGAGAACCCCCGATCCCCTCTTCTATTATTATTTTTCTTTCTTTTATTATTTTCTTTTTCTCTCCTTTTTCTTTTTCATTTTCCTTATTTCTAATTTTTTTCTTTTCATTTCATTTCATTTTTTCTTTTTGTTTTGTTTTGTTTTCTTTTATTTTTCTCTTCTTTTTTCTTTTTTTTATTTATTTTTTTTTTTTTTTTTTTTTTTTTTTTATATTTTTGCAAAATGGATGATTAAAATGTTGACGAAAATTTCGGGTGTCAACACACAGCAACGGCAACATGGAGGCAAGCCATAAACAAGTCTAAAGCGACACCAACGGAGGTCCGGACGGGCCTTAAAATGGGCCACAAGCTCTCAACTCTAAGCTGAGAGTTTGGCTTCTGCTTGCTGCTAGAAGGGGTGGTCCGAGCGGCTGCTTGGCGCAAAAATGGCGAGGAGGTGGACCAAGCAGCTGTAGCGAGTGACAACGGCAGCTCCAGTGGTGGCACAACTTCGACAGCTGGATAGAGGCTTGAGCTGCTCGGGACAGTGGCCTGGGCTCGCGAACGATGGGCACACAAGCGGAGGACGACGTAGGCTCAAGTGCATGATAGGTGGACAGACAGTGGTCGAACGGCGAATAGGGATGGTTTATGGGCTAATTGGCTTGAGTGCATGACAGGCGGACAGACGGTGGTCGAACAGCGAATAGGGATGGTCGATGGGCTGATTGGCTTGGCTAGCTATTTCTCTCTAGATTTTTTAGCTTAAAACACACACAAATGGAGAAAGTGAAGCCAAGGAAGAAGAATGAGGCTACTGAAAATGAGGCTACTGAAAATGAGGCTACTGAAGATGAGGAGGGGACCACAAAATATCCAAAGCACTTGAGTTCATGCCCCACTATCCATGGCTGTCATCCTAAGCCCTTTGCTACACCAAGGCTTCCTCAAAAAGTCTCCCAAATGGTACAAATGTTGCCCACCCCTTTGGTCTAAGAATTTGGGCATTTCCCTCTTCAATTTCACTTTTCAATTCTCCTCCAATTGGACTCAAATTGGTGCCCATAAATTCAGCTAAGGTGTCCACATCAAATTTAACATTTTTCCTTGCCAAGTAGTCCAACTTGATTGCCAAAAATGCAACCAAAAACAGTCATCTAATTTTCCCAGTCCAAAAACGCTTAAATTTGTTTTTTCACTGAAAATTCTGATTTGCCGAAAAATCTTCGAAGGACGAGTCAACGTTCCTAAAATAAATTGCGACATGAGAGAATTTTCAATTTCTGAAATCGGATTCAAATTCGCGGTTAATTTCAACCGAGCGTGATTCTAGCGTGACCTAACCTAATTGGTAGCTTTTAAGAATTTTTAGTGCAATTGACCCGTAGTCGATTATTTTCAAGCCACATTATACATTTTCAACTCATTAACGACTCTCGGTTGTCGTGAAAATCTCAAGATTTCAAATATAGGCACGAGTACGAAATGACAAAAAATCAGTCGATGTCGTCCGAGGAGAATTTTACAATTAGATGGATCACCCACTCTTTAATCACATGCCTCAGTCGAATCAACCTATCATCGGTCTCTAATCGATTTTGACAATGCCATATTGACCCTTATAGATTAGCACGATTAAGCAGAAATTGGTCGAATTCTCAAGTTCATTGCATTTAAATCCCTTAATGGTTTCACCTGATAGACTAGTTATCTCATGAGTGATCAGTTCAAAGAAAAGAACTATAGGTGCGTTGATAAGAAGCTCAACTCATTCAATCGAAAACAGACTTAGAAAATTAGGATGTCGCCGATTTAGGTAGTGAGTGACACCAATGCTTGCAAAGGTAGGATGGCTCCAAAAACAACAGCTCAGTTAATATATTTTCAAGACGGCACAGGCTAGAACAAAGCCTGGTCAATGACCAGGCGTAGCCAAGGACGGGACTGGCTACAACTCCTCTCTCTTTTCTCGCTCACGATGTCTCTCTATGTGTTCTAAAAATATGATTTGTTGACCTCAAATTATGAGACCTGAATATGTTTA
Organism: Eucalyptus grandis; assembly: GCF_016545825.1. Taxonomy (NCBI): domain Eukaryota; kingdom Viridiplantae; phylum Streptophyta; class Magnoliopsida; order Myrtales; family Myrtaceae; genus Eucalyptus; species Eucalyptus grandis. The sequence continues at coordinate 11,204,405 of NC_052613.1, forward strand.
TATAACAAAAACCTAGGTGCATACTTGATTATGCAAGCTTAATTTAGGCCTTTTCAATGTAATGGGCTCTAAAGAACTAAGGCTAAATTCTATTTAAGCTTTAATGGGACATTCTTTACTTAATCATAGTTGAATATGGTCCCCCCACGCTAATGAATTTTGGTCACTTACACCCACTCAACCCTTAGCCAAATTTTGCCCCACTTCACAGGCCAGTTTGTTAAGAAAAATTCCCTAATTGATTTGGAAGATTGACAAAATTTTGCTTACTTGACCATTGCTTCTGATGATGAGGTTTCCAGGTGACATTATTAGAACAAATTGATAAGCTCATATTCATCAAATTCAAAGTCTTAATGGAGATTTGTTTCTCAATGATCTTGATCTTGATAATCAAGAATGACGTATGAGTTGTACAAGGATTATCTTTAGACGCATAAGAAGATCTCAAATCTTCATGCAACAACTAGGAAATTGGCATGAATTTCTTTCTACACCTATTGATTGTCCAAATGGGATTATTATCCACTCAATCTTTCCTTGTTGAAGGATCATAATTATTGTGACAATCAGTTTGAGACAAGACGGACTTTTCATACGAAGCTCAACTTATGGAAACCCAGTCTATTGTATGGGCAACAAAATCAAAGGTAGACTTTATTCTAAGCATCCTTGAAGCAATTAAATCTTCCATATCATTCAGGTCAACTAGTTGATTGGATAAGTGATCCTCAGAGTTTCCGTCCAATTGTCATTTTGGATATTGAGGAGTATTAAAAGAAGTTGTGATGTTGAAGGAAAAGGAGAGAACCAAAGTCTAAAAATTCCAAAGCTCAAGAAATTTTTGTCCTTACATACTCGTTTTTATGAGCTTAATCTATACTCAATTAGAGGTTGTTGGTTGTTGTTGGAGTGTGAGATCAGAAGATTTGATCACACTTACTTGAGTCAAGAGTACTCAATTATTGTAACATTTAATTGATTCATTAGTGAAATTCAGCCAATAAGCTGTTAGCGCAAGAAAGTAGACGTAAGCTTATCATAAGCCGAATCATTATAATTGTTGTGTGTTTTTTTCTATCCATTAAACTCTTATTTATTTATTTTTTGACAATTTATTGTACACAGTAAAATCTAATCACTGCACAGTTTTTCTTTAGACATTGTACTTTTGCAACATTGAATTCAATTATTTTTAAATTCCACATACTCACCTATTTACCCCCTTCTAGGTGATAGTTATAGCCCTAACATAGTTTATTAATTAAGTTCAAACGCATTCACCATTTATCCAATGCTAATGCAATTAGTAAACTATATAATGAATACTCTTAAAACTATATGCTATGCAATTTAATTCTAATACTTTTACTTATGGTTAAAGAATTAATCCTTAGTTTTTTATGCAATTAATTACTAAATGATTAGTCAAAATTTTAGGTGTCAAAAGAGTTTGAACAATGACAGTAGAATGATGATATTTACTAGAGTAAAAATGTCAAAGTCTAAACACATATCAAATGTAGCTAACTGGTTTGCAAAAGTTTGTCAAAAATAATCAACAGGAGTTTAAGGATAGAAGAAGATTACACACACAAATTGTAGTGGTTCAACTTATTTCAAATCCATGTTCACCCTCCCACATTGATAGCCTTTTGGCTAGATTACACTTGATAATTAGTTGGAGACTATACTCAAGTTGTGCTGCTTATATCCAAGTGCTCTTACCCAAAACCAATGCCGCTAATACCCAAGCAATAAATCTCACCATCTCATACCTAAGCACACACTTATGACATTATTCACACTTCTCAAATAATTACAATTGTAAACTCATGAAAAATAAGAATCTAGGATTGAAGTTCTCTCAAACTTTGAAATTTTTTATTTTGGACCTTGTCTCTTTCTCATCGGCACCTTGGTCTCCTTTTATACTCCTCCATTTCCAAACTAACTGTTGGACAATCTCTGAAGGATCATCTTTCAATCTATCCATTGAATAGAACTGTAAGAAGAAGATTGAGTAACTGTTAAGGTAGAAAAATCTAAATTCTCATTGATTTGGTCGCCCATACAAACAAATCTTCAATTTCCATAAGTAGAGTTTTTCAAGTAAAGGATAATGAAATTTGTCTTTGTAATGATTATCAATCAATCAAAGATGTTTTGCACGAAAGATATGTTGCAAAATTATCTTCAAGATTGAGGATTAATTATTATTTTCTATACGTGCAATATGAGCCAGATCACTAGATGTTGCAACATACATACATACGTACATACATACATACATACATACATACATAAGGCTGAATAGACTTTTCAATCAGATAATACTGTCTAAGTTTGAATACTCATTGAGTCTGAATGTTCTTCTCATAGAGTTTGAAGATGTCCAATGTCTTGTCTATATTCACAAGCAAGCTTTGCTACTATCCACGTAGATATGAAGTCCAAGAAGTAGTTATTCAAAACTCCGTATGTAACATCTAGATGATAATAACTAGAGTCTGAACATTGTTTCTTTATTATTATCACTCGAAAATACCTTTTTTCATATTCAATAGATACTTATGGAAGGTTTTGTTAATGTTCAAAACATATTAAAAACTTTTCTCAACAATGTAGAGATCCAATCATTGCTAGTTATTCTACATGGTGCGTCACCGTGTCAGTAATTTTTAGTGAAAATTGAAATTTTGCGCAAAGTTTAGGACTAAATTTATGAAAATGGAAAGTTTAACACTAAATGGACACTTTTTTAATAGGTTTAGGATTGATTGGATAACTTCCCTAATCAAAATGTAAAGACAAAACATGCCGACTAGCAACATCCGATGCCTAGGGGGTAAACTCAATTTGTCTTACCATCTCACTTCCACATCCCTCACGCCAATCAGGAAAAAAAAAAGTATCAATAATTTGATTCAAATCGCGTGTTATTTGGAGGGGGCTACATCTACTTTCCACGTAATTAAATCCACCCATTTTTCCTAAAGAGATAAATTGCCCTAATCATTCAATTGAATTTTAGTACGATGGACCCAAAATTTTATTTACAACCCCTCTTTGCTATTGCAATTTCTATATATGTTGAATTTACTTGCCGTAATTAAGGATATTATTCTTTCTTTCTTTCTGACTTTGAGTGGATATTACCATGGATATTGTCGAAGAGAAAAAACCTCAATGAAGCCCAGTTCGTTCCATGTCGTTAAGCAAATTAATGGATTAATTATCAAGTCAAATCCATAAAAATCTGAACATAAGCAACTTTTTAACACAATCCAATAGTATAAACATTTATTGTACGTGTTACTCTCAAATTCTTTCTTATCCATTGTCTTCTATAGACACATAAGGGGATGACCAAATCAAAAAAAAAAAAAAAAAAAAAAAGCCCTACTCAAAATATACCAAAATTGCATTCCCCAATGCAAAAATTTAAGAGATAAAGTTTGTTAAACCAAAGAGGGGCATAAAACAGGAAAAAAAAAAAAAGAGATTAAACTTAAAGCTATTTGGATCGACAAAAATATCAAGGTGCTTCAATGTGCAACACTATTTTACATCATTGTTTTCAATTATTTTAGCAGGCTTTTGTTACTTCTTACATGCTTTATATGCAGATTTTGTCATCAATGATAGAAAAAAAAAATCAGCAAATTTTCAATATAACAATAACCTGACTTGATTTTTTTTAAATTAATCAAATAATAAATTCCTCATAAAAGTGAGCCAAGAATGCATAACTTGTGATAAGAGCATTCAACAATATACTAATTTTAATTTTACTAAATACCAATTAATATAAATTTAACTGAAACTCGTAACAGAAAATAATTAAATTGAAGAAAATTATACAAATGTGGAATCCATCAAAAAAGATGATTTTCTCTCTTTAGTTAAAATATTTTAATCATGTAGTGAGTGGAAATAGTCCCACCCAATTGATTTTATATCTTCGCAATCCAAGTTTCTAATTGTCATTGTTTCACAAAATTCAATATGTGGAAATAGGAAAAAGGAACCCCCTACCCCCCCTCCTAAAAAAAAGAAAACAAAAGTAAAGGAAGCGGGAAATTAAAATGGTGCAACCAAACTGCATTTGGTGCACCCTCGTCTAGAAAAGTGGGAAATATAAATGCATGGAAAAATTTCAAATAAAAACTCAAAAGAGAATTTACAAATAGAACTTATTTAAAATGGTGCAATCAAATCACTGGGATTTGCCCGAGTGGCCACCCTTCCAACATGAAAGGGGAAGGTAAGGGGTTCAAATCCCCACATTCTTAGGGAGGATGTGGGTGGGGACGCGTAAGTTTCAGGAGTGGATTTCGACTCTCACGCCCTGCAAAAGGCAGGGCAAAAGTCTAAGAGTGAGTATAGAATAGGAATCGAGTAGGACTGACAAAAAAAAAAATGATGCAATCAAATTGCATTTGTTCACATTTTTTTTCAAAAGAGAATTTAAAGTAGAACTTATTTTAAATAAGAGTCTGAAATGACTTAATCTCAAATGAGGCCCTAACTTATCGACCAGCTAAATCTTCACCCGCTAGTGAACACATGACTCTTACAAAAAATCTTTCCTTCTTTTTTAGTAAGGAGGTCAACCGCAAGTATTAGGGGACATTCCCTATCATACATCTCACTTGCTGATTCCGGCGACACAATCTTTCTTTTCCTTTTCTTTTCTTTTCATTATACTGTTCATCATCTTCTTGCTCTTCCTTCTTCTAATGCACCATGCCAAGCACGCTCGAGCCATAAGTGCATGTGCAGTCACAAGCCTTCAAGCTGACCGACCGGGCAGTCCTAAATCTTAAGCTCACCTCTAGATTCGACGATGGCCTTGTAATTGGCTATAAACCTTGACGAACCACAAGCCTTGACGGCAAGATCAAATTTGTGTCTTTAGATCTGAAGCCATGATCTGGCGTTGGAACATCGCCGACGAATCTTGCAGTGGCGGTAATCTACTTACGTGGATTATTCATCACCTTTATATTTTGTACTTCTTCTCAATTCCTTGCAACCTTTGTTAATTGAGGTGCTTGAGCTCAAATAGAGGTCACTTGCCCTCGTACTTGAGTCATGCAACCTTAGATCTGAGTCGCGTGACCTCAAATGTGAGGGCGTGTGCCTCAATTGCAGGTGTCAACCTCCATTAATGGAGGTGACCCACAGGGTACAGAGTGGAGGAAACGATTTGCGCCCTTACAGCGACGGTGGTTATAGGGAAAACTTGGGCTCGTTTTGTCATAATTGCTCCGACACAGAATGGGTCTACAATGCCGAAGGGATGGTTGAGTGTAGGTGGTGGCCGATAGAAATGGCTTCTTGGAGCTTGAAAAACCGGAATCGAAAAATGGGGTCTTGGTCGAATGGCCGAAGATGATTATGACAACTGCCAACTGTCATGGGCGTGTTGTCGACGGTCGTGGCTCGGCATGGGAGGCTTGGATGGCATTAGATGAGCACCAATGAACCCGTGGCTGAGTGAGTCCGTGCGAAGAAGACAATGAACAGTGACAAGTTCAGGAAGAAGGATGAACAAATATGACGATGAACAATAATATGATTTGGAAGAAAATCCCTCTTACCATGTCACGAAATTAGCACATGAGATTCATGTGCTCACGGGCCAGCGATGATTTGATTGATCTATGAGCTAGGCACTTGCTTGAGACTAAGTAAGTTTCTTAAAGCTCTTATTTAAGATTAAATATTATACTTCATGCTCCTATTTGAAACAAATCATTTTGAACCATTTTTTTTTTTTTTTGAGAAAATTAGAGTATTTTGAATTCTCATTAGAAATTTTGGGGAAATTCCAAGTAAAGGCTTTAAGTGCCCTTATTTCACAAAAAAAAAAGGGCCTAAAGTACTCTAATTTTCTCAAATAAAAATATAAAATAAATCTTATTTCAAATAAAGATCTGAAGTGATCATGTTAATCTTATAAATTGGTCTAACATCACTGGCTGGTCAAGTTGCAATTTCGGAGTCTAATAAAACCAGGAGATCCCATTTAAGTTGAGTTGAATTGAAAATCGTAATCCAAATTGAACTTGAACGGAAAGATGATGAAACCCGAGAGAGAGAGAGAGAGATCAGTTTTTACCCATGTGGGAGAGTGTGAAGCAATGGAATCGATGGCGTGAGTTGAATAATTGGATAGGGGATGACTTGAATTGTCTTGATGTTTTTCATCTTTATCACAATTGTGTTTAAGATGGCTCTTAGGCAAACCCCTCTCTCTCTCTCTCTCTCTCTCTCTCTCTCTCTATATATATATATATATTCTTTTTTAATTGGCTCTTAGTTTATTACAACTCATTTTAACCCACTCATAATATTGAAGTGGTCCTGATTAAATCCAGCCCAATAAATATGAGTGAAAGCAAAAGGTATTTTGTCTCTTTAGCAGAAGCGGAGGAAAGATAAGAAACTATGAAAAAAAAATTATTATGGGACTCCTTTTCCTTTAATTTCCTTTTGTTTCTTTTCTAATTCTCACAATCTAGTTTTGGAATTGGGAGCTTTGCTCTCCCAATTTTATATATGGGAGCTTTTTTCTCTAATCTAATTCTTAATTTTGGAGTTTTAATGAATAAGTACTCCCTCTCCGGTTTCAAGGATGTTCACATCAACTTCAATGTCAAATTTGTATTTTTTCAACATTTTTCACTCAAAGTTTTGGCACTTCGCATTGGTTGTAAGGCTTACTCTTATAGGTGTCAAATCTAAGATTTTTCAACATGTTTATGTTGTCTTCATACAATGATAGTGTTGGAGACGCCAAACCTAGGCATACACCGCCGAAAGGCAAAGTCGTAATTACATATGAAGATCTTGACATATGCTTATCACTAATGGTACTTTGTGATTTGGTGATTGATCGCCGATCCTTTCACTTGCATCCAGTAGATTTGTTCTTAAAAGATGAGCTTGTCATGATCTTTGTCAACCATGCTATGATGAAACGTATTAATTTCTTGTTTTTTGTTTATTTTGGAGATTTATCAGTTTGTTTTGTTACCGTGATTTTTGAGATTCTCTTTCATGTATCAATTTAGTAATAAATTGAAATTACTTTTTGACCCAAAAAATTCATTATGGGACTAAACTGTTGTACTAAACTAGGATTTATATTAGAGGTGGGTGAGACTGAAATTCGTCGGGAGATATTTTAGACTGAGTTCGGTTTATCAAACATTTTAATGCAAATCAGATATATAGTCCTGAAAGTATGGGCCCACCAGTCAGCACTCGAACTCATTATTTATCTGTTCTAGGCCAGGCCCAGTCTCAAAGCCGATCACAAGGGATTCTGAATGACCCTTAGAGGCCTTGGGCCTACTTCTTTTGTTTTTCCTTGTTCCCCGCTCCTACAATTTGTTCTCGGCTTAGGTGTCGTTGAATAATTTATATAAAGTGCCCAAATAAAAATGGTGACTCGTGAGGCAGGGAGCAAGGGTGATAAGGTAACAAGCCCTTGGATGCTTTGTTCAGTCCAAAATTCCACCAGGTAAAAATGAACAGAATCATCTGTGAATTTAAATGATGGTGTTGCACCGATAATGAGTATCGACCTAGATATTGAAAAATCTTTACCAAAAGTTGATTTTTCGTCTTTTATGAAACAGGTTTAGTGGTGATTTTATATATGAATTCATTCGGCATTACAACAAAGATAAACGAACGATCAGAAGACATAAGACAATAACTGACGGAAATTGAAAAGATAATAATATCAATAAACTGAGAAAAGTACATTGAAAATATGTTTTTTTAATGATCCTACATAAGTACACTTATATTTAACCTATTAATAACAATTGTATACCAGCAATTATTACTTTAAGTATGGTTATAACTACACTCCTGAGTTTTTAGGTCTCCTAGTCGCACACCAACCTCATCCACAACTAGTTACAACTTTCCGACTCATTAAGCAACTCAACAGTGGCTTGGTATTTTTGCCTTCAATCAATATTCTTGTCCTCATGTCCGGACCCCCCCCTCCCTTACTTCTGCCAAATTTTAGAATACCCAAGTCTTTGTTGTTCCATAGATGAACTTTGTGTTGGAAATTTCCTATAATATTGGCTTACATTAATTAATTAATTTTCTATTTTAAACAATTTGGTTAATAGATATTCCAATATTTGTTAAACTCTTGAGTGATCTTATTGAATTAGATATTGACATTGATTAATAACAAGCGTACTTGAGTAACAAAGAATAGGCAATTGTGTTTAACTGAAGCTCATTATGGAAGTGGCTCAGTTAATACAGAGGGGCTCGGTTAACATATTATATATTAGGGTTTGCTAGATCCCTTCTTTAACCTATAAAATGGTATGTTATGCTTATCAGTTGCTTAATCTCATTAAAAGCTGCTATACTGAAATAGGTAATAGAGAAGAAAATCTGGCATTCCAATAGATCTCTGATTAAATAGAGTGATATATTTTTCTTCAAGTGAAGCAATGACTCAAATAGATACGTTTTAATTTTACTGTGCTTATCATTTTTGGTATTTTACAATCATATATAGATCTAATTGTTCTTGATTAATTAGTTGTTTATGTGAGTAATTTTCTACATGTGGTATTAGAGCAAGTCATATATGATTGTAGAACCCAAAATTATTTTCTTTTATGAACAAATTCGAAAATTTTCCTCTTGAACCAAATATTGGCGTTATTTTTTTCATGTGGATTTTTTAATCAATTGATCTTAAAACCTTAGGATTTTTGTTCTACATATCGAGATCTTTTCAACCATATATAATTTGTATAGTTTCGTTGAGAATTGAGTGAGAATTTTGAATTTGAAATTATAGGGTTTATACATTGAAAAAGTTCTAGAATTTTAAATTACATGCAATTAATTGATATTCATTATAAATTGTTGGATGGGTATTGTTTATATATGTTTTAGTATAATTTGGTTGCATTAAGATAATTTTTTGGGCTTAAACAAGAGAAAAACGAATTTCGGCCATGGGTATTAGATCCGAAATTTTGAAGCTTGAATATAGTTGATTATTTCGTTTGTTCTCCGTTTAATTAATTCTAGTCAATTATATTGATATTAGATGTAAGATCCATGGAAAATTTTCATCAAAAATCAACTATTATATGTGTTTTTTTTTATTTTCGGGTCGAAACCGGGTCATATGACCCGGTTTGCAGGTTTCATGACCCGGCTGGAGGTTGAAGAAGAGCTCCAGCCGGGCCGGGCCAATAAATTGGGCTCACGCCCATTAAAAAAAGAAAAAAGAAAGGTTCTGGGCGTGAGCCCAGAACCAAGAATAAAAGAAAGGTTCTGGGCTCACGCCCATGAACCAAGGAAAAGAAAGGTTCTGGGTGTAAGCCCAGAACCAAGAATTTTGGGCGTAAGCCCATTGTTCTCATTTTTCTTTTGTTGCTGATTATGGGCGTGAGCCCAGAATCCTTTTATAGGGCCTCGCGGGTCTGGTTTAAAATTTGGTTTGGGCTTCGCGGGAGGGTCCAATTCGGGCTGCTCGCATGGGCTCCGCTGGAGGGTCCGAACCATTTAAAATAAAAATAAAATATTTAAAAAATTAAAAAATTAAAATTAAAATTGTGGCGAAAATTGTTGATTGATAAATGCAATATGATCTTGAGAAGCACATGTTGTAAAGTGCTTCATATTGTTAAATGAATTTTGGGTATAAATTTTTTTGAGTTCCCTATTGATAAAAATTAATATACACAATTACTCGCTCAAATGGGGTTATTGTGTATATTAATTTGAAAAATTGCATAAAGATTAATTTTCAATTTAATAAATGGGGATATATAATTGAAAATTATTTATTTGCCCAAAGGGGATAATTGTTTTGAAAACTATATGTAATTCCCCTCTATGTTGTAATAATGATAATATATAATTTAAAGGTCTTATTTGCATAAAGCAAATAAACCCTTGATAATTATATGTAATACTCCTTATACAATTTAAAGGATTTGTCTACCTAAAGGGGATGGATTATTGACAATTATATGTAATTCTCCTTATTGTTGCTTTACAACCTTCATACTGCTAAAAATAATTGTGTATTATACACTTTGTCCAAATGGGAGTTTATAATGTACTAATTATTTTTGTTGAATTGCTTATTACCCATAATTGATCTTATTGCGTTATGTGTGACAAACAGTTACTTTTGTTATAAACAATAATAATGCCACAGTTGAAATGGACTTGGCTGTACGTGAGGATGAACCTTCCAAGCCCAATGATCAAAGTATTGTAGATCAAAAGGCCAATTATGTTAGATGAGAAAAATCTAATTGACTAGGCCTCATTGCTATGAAGAGGTCCATTGCTGAGTATCTCATTAGTAGTTTGCCAAAAGATACAAATGTGAGACAATTCCTTGAAGCAGTGGAAGAAATATATAGAGTCTAAGATAAGGCTGAAGTTGGGAACTTGTTAAGTGAATTAATGAACATGAGGGTATGATGTTGCTATAGGTGTTAAGGAATTTATAGTGAAGATAGTCTACATTCAGTCCAAACCTAGAACTCATAAAATTATAATTTCTCATTGTGCATGACGCCTTAAATGTTTTGCCAGCTTAATTTAGCTAGATTAAGACTGTTTATAGCGCTCAAAATGAGACATGGAGTGTTAATGCCTTGATTACCAAATGTATAACTAAGGAGGAAAAGTTGAAGAAGGAGAAGCATGAGTTCGCCCACTTAATTGCCAATGCTAAGTTGAGTTCATCTAGAGGAAAATGAAAGCCTAAAAAGTCAAATGCTCATGGTCCAAAGAAAGGCCAAAACTTTAAGAAAAATGTGAATCATTGGAGAAATGGAGATAATGATTTTAAGTGTTTTTACTGCAAGAAGTAGTGTCACAAGAGAGTTAATTACTATAAGTTCAAAGCTTGGCTAAAAGTAAGAAAAAAAAGTCACCAATGTGAGTTATTGGTTTGTTTTGAATCAAATCTGGTTGATATTCCTTTGGATTCTTGATGGCTTGATTCTAGTACTATTATTTATGTAACTACTACTTTACAAGGTCTCATAAATCTAAAAAATCAAAATTTGAGGGAGTCAAAACTTAAAGTTGGAAACGATATTAGAGTTGATATGGAGCACATAGGGATAGTTATTTTGAATTTAGACTTTGATTTTCAGCTTATTTTGAATAATGTCTTTTATATTCCTGGTTTTAGGAGAAATTTGATCTCTTTTTTTGCTTGAGAAAGCTTAAGATTGTATTTATTTTGCTAATAAAAAGAGTGGATTTGAGTTATAATTCCAGAATTATTGAGAATTGTGCTTTGTTTGATGGATTATATTGATTATCCTTATCTTTCGATAGACCATATTATTCTTTCAATGTCGAGAATAATGTTGTTAAGAGATCTTTAATCAAACATCATTGTTATGACATAAGCGATTAGGGCATATCTCCAAAAAAATGGTAAAGCGACTCGTCAAGGCTAATTTCTCCTCTTGACTTAGATGATATTGAGACTAAAACCAAGAAGAAATGCGTTACTCGGAATCAAAATCTATTGGAAATAATTCATACAGATATTAATGGGTCATATTCAACCACCTTGTGTGGAAATAATACTTCATCGCATTCATTGATGATTTCTCACGTTATTGTTATGTTTATCTAATTAAGGAGAAAATTGATGCTCTTGAAATTTTCAAAGTGTTTCGCACTAAAATTGAGAAACAATTGGGAAAAATTATCAAAATTGTCAAATCTGATCGTGGTGGTGAATATTATGGGTGATGTACCAATACTGGGCAACAAATGGAATAGTTTGCTAATTATTCGCAGGATTGTGGTATTGTTGCTTAGTATACAATGCTTGAGAGTCCTGAATAGAATGGTATAGTTGAACGGCGCAATCGCACACTCATGGAAATTAAACGAAGTATGATGAGCAATTATAATTTGCTTGAATTATGGAGTGATGCAATTAAAACAACAACTTATATATTGAACTGTGTCCCTAGTAAATCAGTGCGAAAAACACCTTTTGAATTGTGAACGGGGAGAAAACCAAGCTTGAATCACTTTCGAGTTTGGAGGTGTCCTATAAAAGTAAAAATTTATGATCCTTCTTAGAAGAAGATCAAACCCAGGACTATTAGATGGATACCCTGAACATTCCAAATGATATAGGTTCTATTGTCCTACTTGTGGCCCTAGAACCATTGAATCTCAAATTGTCAAATTCCTGGAATTATATATTGCTAAAGAGAGTTATTCTTAATCTTTCGAAAGGGAAGAACCAAACAAAATGCGGTCTCTATTACATTGTCTATCTTGAATGATGATTCTATGCGAGAGCCTTGTAGAGTAGAAATTAAGCAAGAAGCAGATACGAGAAATATGTCGGTAGATCCTCCCATTACAAATGAAATTTCCCAGACAAATGGTGAGGGTCCAAAAATGCCCATGCGAAGATCACAACGACAAAGAAGACCAACGCCTCTAATTGATTATCATGTCTATCTTGGAGAAGCTAATTTTGACATTGAACATATAGTTGATCCGGCAACCTTCAAAGAAGCTCTTAATAATGATCAGACAGATGAATGATTAAAAGCGGTGAAGGATGAGATGATTTCCATGTCAACTAATCAAGTATGAGAACTTATTGATTTACCTAATGAGTACAAATCAATCAGCTGCAAATGGGTATTCAAAACCAAGAAAGACAATAAAGGCAACATAGAGAGATTCAATTAAAGGTTAATCGCAAAGGGGTACACATAGAGAGAAGGCATTGATTATACTAAATACTTTCTCTAGTATCCACTAAAGACTCTTTTCAAATAATCATGATATTGGTGACTCATTTTAACTTAGAGCTTCATCAGATGGATGTCAAGACAGCTGTCGCGACCAAATTTTCAAGTGAACCACCTAGGGTTTAGCTAATGGATTACTAAATCTAAACTTAGTTCGGGCTCCTCCAAGCCCAATTTGCGATTTAGGTTCAAGTTCTTAACATGCAATTGATTTTTTAATTGAGAGTCGACACTAATCTATTTGTGGTGGGTCGATTAGAAACCCAAGTAAAGTAATTTGAGATTTACTTTACTCATATGAACTAGAGATTGTGAGTTCAAGAACTTGATTACACTATATTTCTCTAACGCCCTTTCGGTACCTTTCTTTTTTATTTAAAAAAAAAATGGTAGGCGGCTTGAATTGATTTAAATTTATCTCCCTAGCATGTGAGGCGATTATGCGGGTACACAAATCACTAATTTAACATCCAAGAAAAACAATGAATAAATTGCAAAACTAACCTCAGGGCAACAAAAGCATTTGTGTTTTAGATCAGAATTTACATCAACAACCCTAAATATGATTTCTAATTAACACGTAATTTCTTTTTGTTTTCACTTAATTAATGAGAATTATGTTTTATGTAATGCAATACAACTAAATGACATAATTATAATAACATGCAATTTCTAATTAAATGGACCTAGCAATAATCACTAAATGACATGTATTTCATGAATATAATTCTATATGAAATGCACATGAAATTATTTTTCCTAAAAAATAAGCATGCAATATATCATAGAAAATGAAACTAATTTATTCTAAGGCATTTATTTGTATTTTTCATGAAATTCGAAATTAGGAAATATATGAAAATTATCTAGCTAGATGAAGATTCTATTTAATTTGTATTAGGAATTAGGTTAAGCCAAATCCTAATTTAAACTAAGATATTATCTTAATTAGCAATTTCTAATATAAGATGCAATCAATAAAAAAAAAAAAAAAAAAAGCAATCTAAACTTAAAATGAAACATTCAATTTTATCATAATATGGAATGACGTACAAAGAATGCCCTAATTCTATATGACATGCATGATGACTTTTTATTATTTTTTAATAAAATTCGAAATTTAAAATTGTCAAATAATTAAACGTGCCATTTAAATTGTAAAAAAAAAAATAATAACATCCTAAATGAATACATTTTTTAAAATTTTTTATTTTAAAAATTCAAAATAAAATTGTTATTCTAAATATGTAAGATAATAAGAAATATTCTAAAACCAACCTAGTCCTAACTCAAATGTTTTTGAACTTTTTCTTTTATAAAAATAAAATTGATTCAACCAATACAACTGCTAATCAGATTGATATTTATAAATTGACGAATCATATCTCGCGCATAAGATCGGGTTGATCAATTTTTAAATAAATCACGAATTGAATCTCGAGCGTGAGATTGGATTGACGATTTTCCAAGTGATTGTGATTCGAATTGCGAGCGCGAAAATCGAACTGTCAATTCTTAATTTAAGAGGCTAATTCATGTTATGAATCTCAATCAAACATCGAGAAACAATTATACTAAAAAGTAAAATAAAATGAAATAATAAAAAAACAAAATAAAGTAAATAGAACAAAAATTATCTAATTTGCTTTTCTTTTTTTTTTTCAAATAGGGCTTGGCAGCCCAATCAACTAAGGAGGCAACGCCAGTCGGAGCTCCGGCGGAGGGAAGACGCCGGCGAGGAGCTCCGGCGAGGGGGACCAGCAGGCGGGCGGAGGCGCGAGTTGCTGGTGGTGGTGGAGCGAGGCCTGCTGTAGGGCGTTGGGTGGAGGCGCGCAGCGTCGGGTGGAGGCGCGCAGCGGCGGTGTGGACTCCGGTGGCGTCGGGTCACGGCAGGGACAGCAGCGCGGCAGTGGCTGAGCGTCAGGCGGAGGCAAGCAGACCAGCAGTGTGGGCTCCGGTGGCGTCAGGTCGCGGCTGAAAGCGAAACCGCAGGGGCGTCGGGTCGCGGCTATTGCAGATCGGGCAGTGGCAGCACAGGCGAGGCTCACGGGCTCTGCAGGTGGAGGTGCGGGCTTGCGGGTTGCTGCGGCGTCAGGGGGACGGTCGGTGTCGACACCGGGGCTCGAGATCTGCAGTGAAAGCGCGGCAACAACGACTTCTGACGTCACGGAGGGCTCAGGCGCGGCTGCTGGCGTCGCGAGAGGAAGGCGAGCATGGCGGTCATCAGCACTGTGAGGACAGGGACAGCGGCGGAGCTGGGCTGTCGGCTACAGGGAGATCGACTGAGGCGCGGCGATGCGGTAGCAGAGACGCTTCGCGGGCTTCACGGACGGCGACCAACGGGGCGGAACTCCGGACGACTGGCGGAACGGGGGAAAACTGGCGGAGGCGGTGACCTGGCTGCTGGTGCGCCGGTGAGAAGATCGGACAGTAAGGAAGGCGGGGCTGAGGAAGATGAACAGGAGCACTTTTTTCCTTCTTTTTTTTTCCTGCTTTTTCCTGCTGATCGACGTCCCTCACGTCAATCTCTCTGCTGTGCTGTTCTGCTGTTCTGCTTTCTTTTCCTTTTGACTTTTCTTCAAGAGCTTTTCTTTTCTTCTTCTTTTAGTTGTTTTTCGAACCTCCCAATCGAAACGAAGAAAGACCCCGTTTTGTGCGGCGCTGTGTATCAATATATGTGGCCCACTAAAACCCTATGCCTTTTAATCTATTTATAGGTCACGGATTAGGATTTTAATTTTTCTAAATCAATATTCATGAAGATTTCTTTTTCAAACGCAATATTTGCTTTTTTGAATGCAATATTTGTTTTTAAATTGAAATTTCACAAAGATAAATCTGTAAAATCTCTCCGATGATACGAGTTTGAGCCGATCTACTCTCTTCGTGGGCTTAGCCCAACTCATCAAATTAAATTTCTGAACTATCAATTCGAACCCATTTGTCACCGACCCACCGTAAATGCAAATTAAAAATAAATGCACCTAAAACTATATGCTATGCGATTAAATATTTTTTCAGAGATAAAATTAATCCACAATTTCTAATACGATAAATGACTAAACAGGTCGCCAAAATTTAGATGTCAACAACAACCTTTTTAAATGAAGATCTAGATGAAGAAGTGTATATGCAACAATCTGAAAGGTTTAAAGAAACTGGAAATGAACATATGGCGTGCAAACTTCAGAGGTTTATTTATGATCTCAAACAAGCATCACGTTAGTGGTACTTGAAATTTCACAAGATTGTGAGATCGCTTGGTTTTAAAGAAAACAAGTTTGATCAATGCATCTACATGAAAGAAAACGGGAGTAAATATATTTTCTTAATACTTTATGTAGATGGTATTTTTTGCTTGCTAGTAGAGATGTTAATCTATTGAATGACACAAAACATTTTCTATCTAGAAAGTTTGATATAAAAGACCTTGGGGAAGTCTCTTTTATTCAAGGTATTGAGATTCATTGTGACAGATTTAAGAAAGTTTTGGGGTCATCTCAAAAAAATTATATAGATCGTGTTTTAAAAAGATTCAATATGCAAACCTGCAAGTTAGGTGAAGCTCTTGTTGTGAAAAGAGATAAATTGAGTATAGAACAATGCCCCAAGAATGATGTTGAAAAAGAAGTAATGAAGAATATTCCATATGCTAGTACAATTGACAGTCTTATATATGCATAAGTATGTATTAAACCTTATATTGCTTTTGCTATGAATACTCTTGGAATATATATGTCGAATATAGGTCATGAACATTGGATTGTAGCTAAAGAGGTGATGAGATATCTACAATAAACAAAAAACTTCATACTTATGTATAGCAGAGTAGAGGACCTAAATATGATTAAATATTCAAATACTGATTTTGCTAATTGTTCGGGTGATAGAAAATCAACTTCTGGATATATTTTTATGATGGCTGAAGGTGCTATTTCTTAGAAGAGTATAAAACAAACCTTGATTATGAAATCTACAATGTATGCTGAGTTTATAGCGTGTTTCATCGCGTCAATTCAAGCTGTTTAGCTCGGAAATTTGATCTCAGAATTGTGAGTTGTGGACTCTATTGCTAGACCTATGGTGATCTACTATACAACACTATAGCTATATTTTATTCCAAGAATGACAAGATTAGCAATGCGTCCAAACACATGGAGATCAAATATTATATTGTTAAGGACTTGGTCAAAAAGTGAGACACTGTGATCAAGAATATCAAAACTGAGTCCATGTTAGCCAGTCCTCTAACAAAGGCTTACGACTCATTTTGTTTAAAAAAAACAAGTAAAAAATATGAGTGTTTTAGATTATTTTGATTTCTTTTGTTAGTGGGAGCTATATAATATGTATTTTTGGATATTATAGTTATATGCAAACTGATAATGATTGCATGATATCTATTAAAGCATTTATTTTCAATGATTGTTATTGTTGATTCTATTGTTATCCTTTCTCCTGTTGGCTGAGAAATGGAAGTATAAAATAGTATCTTTAAACGAATTTTAGTTTAAAGACGACTGGATGTCACTAATTATGAGATCTCATGTTGGATTGTGACATAGTCATGCAATTCATGTTGTTTAGAAATTACACTAATGCATTTTCATGTCGTTGAGAAATTACATTAAGGACAGATAAGAAATAGTGTATATTTTGATTACATGTTGGCATTATTTCTTATTACACTACTAAGCCCATGATCCATGAAAATATAATACTTATTATATGTGATTATGGAAGGTCATGTATTGCGGTATTTTCTTAACACATTGATCTCCATAGTCCTATTCTAAAGTTATATATGATTTGATTGGTTTTGAGATGCCGTTATTGGAATATAATTATTGTGGATCTTTCTTCAAAATAATTATGATAATAATTATGATGGAGAAAATACCAATTCTTATTGCTATTGATTCGATGATCCCTATAGGACGTGGTCAGCGAGAATTAATTATTGGGGACAAATATTTGGTAATCTTTCTGTTCTGATATCCGAATTGGATCCGGAATTTGCTATTTGTCAAAAGAAATATTTTTTAAAGTTGTGGCCACATAAAAAAAATTAATTATTAACCTAATAGTGTCATTTTCAATAAAAAGTATTTTTCAAAATAAAAATAAGTTAATTAATGTAGCCGAAATGAGAGAATGTTGGAAATTTCATATAATATGAGCTTACATTAATTAATTGATTTTCTATTTTAAATAATCGGGTTGATGGATATTCCAATATTTGGTAAACCATTGAATGATCTTATTGAATTGAGTATTGGCATATATTAATAATGGGTCTAATTGAGCAGCAAAGTGTAGGCAATTGTGTTTAACTGAAGCCCGTTATGAGAGAGACCCAATTGACACACTATTGATTAGGGTTTGCTAGATCTCATCTATAGCCTATAAAATGGTAGGTTATGCCTATTAGTTGCTTAATCCCATTAGAAACTGTTATACTAAAATAGGTCATAGAGAGAAAGATTTGGCATTTCAATAGATCTCTGAATAAATAGAATGCTTTATTTTTCTTCAAGTGAAGTAATAGCTTAAACAAGTACATTTTAATTCCACTCTGCATATCGTCTTTTGTGTTTTACAGTCATATATGGATATGATTGTTCTCGATTAATTAGTTGTTTATGTGAATAATTTTCTATGCTTTGTCGAACACCTCTTAGTTACTTGTTGATGACTCTTCTTCATAGATGTCAATACTCATGTCATACAAGTTGTTGATTTTTTCATAGCTTGAAGCACTTTTGTCAAGCGGTCTTCCACAATCGAATGTACTTTATTGCTCAACAATAGCTATATTGAAAGGTTGTCAAGAACCACAAATTGTGATCATCAATCAACTAATTTTGTAATCATTGATAATCACATCATGTAATTATTGATAACCATGACAATCATATCAACCAAACTCAATTAATCAACTAAACCTCACTGCTTGTTGATTCAAAAGAATAGTATTCTTTTGTGTAAATGTATGGCTTAGCCGTAGAGTGAGAGTTTAGAGCCTCCAAAGCCCTTGACAACTGCATAAATAATATTATCTCCTGGAGCCAGTGCTTTTCCTTCTCTCTTTCGCCTAAAGAAACCCCACTCTGTGACGTCCACCAAGTGTTTGTGATTTTGCCTAACTGATTCCAGCTTTAAACCTCCCTCTTCTTCCCAAAAAAATGCAAACCCGTTATTTAATTCACAGATTTAAGGGTTTTGACTACTATTTTTGTGAAATTACTTCTCTACATGTTTATAACTTTTGTGTTAGGTCACATT
The DNA here is from genome assembly GCF_016545825.1 of Eucalyptus grandis. Taxonomy (NCBI): domain Eukaryota; kingdom Viridiplantae; phylum Streptophyta; class Magnoliopsida; order Myrtales; family Myrtaceae; genus Eucalyptus; species Eucalyptus grandis. Next base: position 11,223,517 of record NC_052613.1, read on the forward strand.
TTGTTCTCAATTAAAGTGACCGACAAAATCTTATATTTATTTCCGTCCACTTAAATGGATAAGATTTTTCTATCATCACACAATTTCGTGTAAAATTTTTTGGGAGGGTTGCTGCTATCTTATGGTGTAAGGTGAAAATAAAACAAGCGTAAGGTGATCGTGTCGGGAAAATCATCCGATTAGTGTTAAACCTATTATACATAGAATATATAGTCATAAACTCTTAATTTTTCAAATAAGTTCTAAATCTTTGCACAAAATTTCAATATAATCATGATGGCTAATTTTCACTAGAAGTAGCTAGCGGCATGCTATGCAAACTAATCGCTAATGACTGGACTGTCAAATTAGTGATTTCTGACGAAAATTAACTAGAACAAGTGCAATAAAATTTTGCGCAAGTTTAGGACTACTAATAAAAGTGAAAAGTTTATGACCGGGTTGGTGTCGATGCAGTAAGTTTAGGACTAATTATGTAATTTTTCTAGTTGAAAGGTAAACTTGCACTGGACAACAATAGATGGAAAGTTGAAGTTTACTCTTGAAAACAGTACTTAGTGGAAAACTTTGATCTTGCCCAACAAATCGCAAGAGAGACAACCAAGCATGGGGAAAGTTTCTGTTTGTATTTGGAAATTTGCATAGTTCTTATGTGCCATTTGAGTAGGATATCCTGTGGCAGTTTTTATTTTTTGCTTTTGTTTTGTGTATTCAGTGCATTGCTAGAGAAGACGATGCAGAGATCCTTTTGTTTTCTAACGACTTATAAATAAGAAATGAGAAACTAAATTTGAGCTGGATGGCCTCAACTGAATGCTGCATGCATCAATTGTGGATGCATAGATTGACAAAAAAAAAAAAAAAAAAAAAAATGCTTGCGTGCTAGGATTGCTTGGATTGATGGTTTACCACATCACAAATGGGTTGGGAGGTTCATGGAGTAAATGGTACTTAAAAGCCAACAAGACTTTATGGTCACCTTTGGTCGTCTAAACATTTTGCCCGAATAAAATAAGGTCAGAAAAGTTAGGAGAGAATATGATTTATAAAAACATATGCGTAATTTGGTAAATATCTGAATATAAACATATGATATCCACAAAGATATTGGTATACATGAATAATTTCCTCTCTGCCTCTGCCTACCTCCTCGACTCCGACTCTTTCGACGTTCGCCAATTTGACTCTCCTGCTTTTGTCGCTACTACAATGAACCGGCTCAAGCACCTTCTCGAACTCACATTTCCCTTCTTTCTTCACTTCTTTCCCATGGCTTCCTTCTCGACCTTCCCACCTATGCCTTCCTCATCCCCAACCCCTTCCCCTCGGCTTCCTGTTCCCACTTCATCGCCTACTTCTACGCTGCATGGGCTCCGCTATTTCTTGTTTGCCCAGTTGGGTCTCGCTCTCAAGCTCCAAGTGTTATGTTGTGTTTCCCTTCCTCGCTTGTCGAGCTCGTTGGCATCGTCTCCTTCCGTGCTTGTTCTCTTGTTCTGATGGTGCCGTCCTCCCCCTCCTACTTGGCGCAACGTCCGACATTGTTCGCACCATAGAGGCCGTAGTCAAGGTCGGGGTCGAGGCCCAGCCTTAGGCAACCACTTATCTAGGGTTCCCTGAGGCCGGGTACCTCGAATATGAGGTTTCGAGTCCTAGATCTGACGAAGGTGCGGCAGATGAAGGTGCGGCTGCTTGTGTGATGCAGTTGCGTGAGACGAAGAAGCTTCAGGAAATTGGCTCGAATTATTTATTTTTGTCATTTCTTTTAATTTTTACCGGAAAGCAGATAGCCTATCCAAATATATCTACCCTTAAGGTGGAACTTTTTATTTGGATTTGGATTTTCATTGGCCCAAACACTAGATAGGACAAAAATTATCCTATTTGATATTATATCATATCCACATAGCGCAGCTCGAAAGACTCACTCTCTCTTTGCAATGAAATGAGTAATAATTCTAAGAAACATATGCATTTAAAAGGTGTCTTTAAAAAATAGTCTAGAACATTGATATAAAGTTTAGAATCTCCCTCTCTCTCTCCCTCTCTCCCTTCCTTCCTTCCTTTAACATCACTCCTATGCCTTATGGAATATAGCCAAATCCACAAATTGCTACCCAAATATATATGAAATGTGTTCTATTACGTAATTGTATCGATCACAAATAATTTTTTACTTATGTTAAGATGCAATGTCATACTCTTTTTGTGGGTCAAAAAGAAATTGTCATCTATCATCAAATTGATATAAAAAAAAATCTCAAAAGTCAAAGCCCATAAAAGTCTATAACAAACAAAAAACTAAAAATCAAGACGTTTCATTAGAGCTAGGTTGACAGAAATTATCACAAGTTTGTCCTTCAAGAATATATTTGTAACTACATTCAAGCAAAAAGATTGGCAACCAATCATCGAATCATACAGTACCATTAGTGATAAGCACATGCTATAATCTCAATTTATAATTACGGCTTTGCCTTTCGATGATGCGTGCCTAATTCGCCATCCCCAAGACCATAACCATATGCAAACAATATAAACATATCGAGAAAGCTCAAATTTGACACATGTGAGAGCAAGTCCCGTAACTAAAGCAAAGTGGCAAAGTTTTGAATGAAAACACACTATACGAATACAGATTTGACATTGAATTGCTGTGAACACAATTAAAACCGGAGGCAAAGTACCTATTTATTAAAACTCCAAAATTTAGAAATAGATCAAAGAGAAAAGTTCCAAGATGTAAGATCGGGAGAGCAAAGCTCCCAGATTTAAGATTAGATCGGAAGAGTAAGGAAAGAAACAAAATAAAATAAAAGGAACTAGTAGGGGAGGGAGAGATCTAGTTCAAATCCCTCCCCACCAGAAATGGAAGAAATGAATAAAGGCTCATAGAGGGAAAGAGAGAGAGGGAGAGAAGGGGTGGGAAAGGAACACAATGTCATACTTTGCAGACACGATTATCTAATATCTCTAGACATTGATCCTCATCATCTAGTTGCAAGCCAACCATGTGCCCTAAGTTACTGGATTGCGTACATCCCCTTGCATTTTCTATCTCGAGAGGAAAGGTTGTGCCTATGAGTATAATCTTGGATCAGGATGGGTTTAGCGACAGTTCCATATCTACTTGAAGTTGGTCAAATCCTTGTTAGGGAAAGAACCCAATAGTGCAATTGACTCGTAAGCATCGCATCATACCATGGTTTGATGGTCGAGTGAAATAGACTATCAATCCTCTCCTGAGGGTCTGTCACCCTAATCACCTTCAATTACTTCAATGGTCATCAATAATATTCAAAATGCGTCTTTATCTCTTTCAAATGGGAGTGAACGCCTTTGAATTCTAAATCAACTGTTTTACATACCCTAAATCAATACACTATCTCAAATTTGGAATTACGGATCATCTATGGAAGTTTTTCATGCATCCAGCGCTATAGTAGCTCTAAGATAGAGTACTTGGAGTTGTAGGTAGTGAAGCCACCGTTAAAAAAGATGGATTCATGAGAAAGTTGGACCATATAATTTTGTGCGTTTTTGTACTTACTCTTGATTATAAAGTCCATCTACAGATGGTCGCTTAGAGTTGTCCTGAAGTTCGGATTTATAAAGTTGTCCAATGATCACCTCTAGCGTGAATTTTCAAATAAAAGAAATAAAATGTAAGCTTAGAGGGAAATGCTTCCATTCATTTTCACCCGCTTCCCTCCAGATTTTTTTTTTTGGGTCGAAATAGAGCGATATATTCAAGTGATAGAAACAGTACAGCCCGAGGCTATTACATCAGCATATACAAGGTCTAGCAAATAAAACGAAGGGGAAACAACCTAGTTTTGGGTCAAGGCTGCACTATCGTGGGCCTTGGCGGCCCAATCAACAACAACGTTTGCTTCTCGCTTGTAGTGTACGAAGATTAGGGAAATGAGAAAGCAATGCAGCGGCTTCTACAAACAAGGCACGGTCTTCCCATGGCGTCGCTATGCAAGCATTCATAGTTTCAACCAAGGTGAGGCAGTGCGATTCAATTAAAAGGTGTGTGTGGTTGAAATTGTGCTGTAGCAAATGTTGGAGAGTGAGAGTAAGCACCTGGATCTCCGCTTGCAGAGTCGAACAAGCTGGGAAACGTCTGGAGAAACCATCGGTAAGTTTTCCATGATGATCACGGCATATACAGGCCATAGTTCCTTCTGTGCTGGCGAGCTAATAAGCACCATCTATATTGATCTTCAGTATGCCCAGATCTGGTGGCCTCCAGAGATGTTTAGAATTCAAAACAGGTCTCCTTGTTCTCATCTGGGTTCAAGCAGAAAGTTGAGCAACATGAGTCAAGGCTAAAGCAACCTCTACCACATATGTTGGGTCAAGATGCTGATGGTGGAAAATAAAGCTGTTACGCGCCTGCCGGATCTGCCATAAAACATTGGCAATGGCCTCCAAACTAGGTAAGAGTTGCTGTGTTGTAACCCACTTTGCGATCCATGCATATATTCTTTGCACTACTTGAGGTGATAGCCAAATATTGATTTGAGGTTGAGACCAGATGCCCTGAGTCCATGGACATAATAGAAATAGATGTTCTAGGGTTTCTAGCGTTTGTTGATGACAAAGATTGCAAACTGGATCTGTGGTTATGTGTCTTTGAAATAGGTTAGCTTTTGTTGATAAGGCATTGTTGCAATAGAGACCAAAGGAAGGTACGAATTTTTGGGGCAATTTTCATTGTTCAGATTTTTTGCCATAACAACCAGGGGTTCTGATATGATGTCGAGGCCTTGTTGCAGCTCAGGTTGGTAGCTGTATTTGTAAGAGTATGGTAACCGCTTTTAATAGTGTATTAGCCCTGTTTTGTGGCAGTCCAAATTAGTTTATCAATGGCATAGTGGGGTCTTACTGGAATGGTAAGGATTTTTGCTATGACCTAATCGTCAAAAAGTCGATGGAGAAAAGGAACATTCCAGGTGTTGTGGACTGGATTGATGAGATCAGCCACCATCTCAGGTTCTTCTCTAGCAACAGGTCCACCTAGTATCCCTGTAGGTAACCACCTATCTTCACAGATGCTGATCATTTGCCCATCACCAACTGACCATCTAATATTAGGTAAAATTGAATCCCTTCCAAGCATAAGGCTCTGCCAACCCCAGGATGGTCAAATTCCCCTATCCGCAAACCGGAAGTCCTTTGAGTGAAAATAAAGTCCTTTGAAAAGTTTACTCCATAGAGATAGTGGCTGTTGGAGTAAATGCCAAGCTTGTTTCCCAAGCATGGCTTTATTAAAATTTATAAGGTCACAAAAACCTAGGCCACCATTTTCCTTTATGCTTTTAAGTACTTCAACAATTTTGCCAATGAATTCCTGATTTGCAACTGTCATTCTGCCACTAGAACCTAGCAATTCTCTGTTCAATGGATTTGCAAAGAGACACGGGAAGTTTAAAGATAGACATGGCATACTGTGGTATCACCTGTACCACGATCTTAAGTAGGATCTCCTTACCACCTTTAGAAATTAAAATTTCTTTCCATCCTTCCAACTTAGCATTTACTCTCCCCAAAATCCAGGAAAACATCTCTGTTTTGGAACGCCCCCAATCAGATGGTATTCCTAGATACTTACCAGTCCGTTGAAACACTAGTATTCTAAGCTCCCCCGCCAAATTTTCTTGTAGTCTAGAAGGACAAGTTTTACTGAGAAAAATTCCAGATTTGTTGCGATTAATAGCCTTTCCTGTAGTTAAATTCAATGGCGAACAATTACATTATTTCCATCCAACACGGGGCCTTGGCGGCCCAATCTAGGAAAGCATTCACTCTCCCCATTCCACCCTGTCGTACGCATTTTGTATGTCCATCTTTAGAGCTGCTTGGAAATTTCGCTTCCGTTTCCTAATCTTAAGCTGATGAAGAACCTCTTGGACTATTAAAATATTATCTTGAATTTAGCGACCACTCACAAAAGCACACTGTTCCTTAGAAATCAGATCAAATAGCAAAGGTTTCAAACGATTGCTAATCACCTTAGAAATGATTTTATATGCATAATTACATAGGTCGATTGGGCGGTATTGATCCAGTTGTTTCGGGTGTGGTATTTTGGGGATCAGAGAAATAATGGTCCTATTAAGAGTGGGGGGCATCACCCCTGATATAAAGAAATTCTGCACTGATAAAAAGAGATCATCCTATATGATATCCCAATGATTCTGAAAAAAGAGTCCATTCAAACCATCTGGGCTTTGAGCTTTTGTAGTCCCTAACTAGAAGGTTGCCCGGTGCACCTCCTCACGAGTGACTGTAGCTGTTAATATGTCATTCATCTCTGTTGTGACGACACGTGGGCATTGATTTAGTATAGGTCCATGGTCTCTATTACCCACTATTGTATATAATCTTGAAAAGAAGGTGAATGTCATCTCCTTTAAAGACTAAGGGTCACGCACCTGCCTTTGATTGTCATCCTACAACATACTGATTCTATTCCTTTGCCGCCTTTGAATGGTAGTCGCATGGAAAAATTTTGTATTCTTATCCCCCCATCTCAATCAATTGATCCTGGAACGCATTGCCCAATATTGTTCTTCTTGTTGCCATAACTTCTGGATTTCCTCTTTCAGTTTAGTTGCTATCATTTTATCATAGTTGTTATGTGGTTGGTTGATGTGATTCTGAAGTTGTTGTTGTAAAGCTGTTACTTTAAGTTAGCCCTTCGAAAACTTTAAGTGACTCCACTTAGCTAAAGCAATAGAAACAACCTGTAATTTATGCGAAAGATCAGAATATTGTACATGTTCTGAAGTCCAGGACTTGGCAATGATCTCACGGCACTCGTGGTCTTGGGTCCAAAAGGCTTCAAAAATAAAAGGTCTGTGTCATTTACCAAATGATGCTGTAGTGTTTAATAATAAAGGACTATGGTCAGAGCCCAAAGCAGGTAATGCAAAAACTTCAGCTTCAAGAAACATGAGGCGTCATTCCAAAGCACACAACACCCGATCCAATCGTTCCTTCACAAAGTCATCCCCATCACGATTGTTCATCCATGTAAAAGCACAACCCTTACTATCTATTTCCATGAGGGAGCAATCATTCAAGACGGCTCGAAAAGAAAGTAGCCGATGAGGGTCTACTAATCTCTTTCCCACCTTTTCCCATTGATAGATGATTTCATTAAAATCGCTAGTACAAACCCATGGTAAATTATTGGAGTAGCTTATTTGTCTTAGCTCGTCCCATAAGAGTTGGCATTGTTGATAAACTGCAGGTGCATAAACGCAGGTGATACGCATAGTTCTACCGGCACTTCTAAACACATTATTAAAGGAAATCGGCTAGGCCCACTCAGTGTGGAACTTTTTTTTTATTATTATTATGTATGGACCTAGGAAAAAATTTTGAACTCCATATCTAACCTTCATTGTCATTTATACAGTGAAAATTTGCTACGTATTCCTCAATGTCATATGTTATTGAACAAATTCACATGTCTTGATGCCAATATTCAATCCTTAAATTCGGTATAATTATCCAATCGGTCATATACCTTCCAATTTTGCCAATATAATGTTAAACCTTTGTACAAAATTCAAATATAGTCCTTCCCCCAATTGCCACTAGAAATGTTGATGTAGTGATTCACAAATTATTCACATCAGCATATCACATAAAACCGCCGACGATGACTGAACGCCACCCAAGCAACAATTTCCGATAGCAATTGACCGAAAAAGACTACATTTTGACCTTTGCATGAATATTTATGACTACATTAGCAAAATTGAAACGTTAAGACTGAATTGACATCTAGATAATAGGTTTTAGGAATGAACTGATCGTTTTCCCTCAAATTCTTTATGTTTTTGAATGTGTTGAGTCGTGTAATTTAACTTTTATCGAACGTGGAACTCTTTGAACTTGAACCTTTCAAGATATAATATTAAAATATAGATTCTCGTACAACTTGTTTATTTATTCTTAAACTCAAATAGTATTTTAAATTTTGAAGAGAAATTCTAGAGAAACCTTTTTGCTTTGGAAAAAGTAAATGGATCCTAAAGTTGTTTAATGATATGTTATTGAAAGTAGAAATAAAAGTTAAAACGTTGTTAAGTTGTCATATATGTGTCCAAAATTAACACAATCATTGAGATGATTCCACGCATGTAATTTTCAAATTTCGTGGCATATGTTTTCCCTCCCAAAACTTTTTCCATAACGAGGATGGATGGCCGCCCAGATAATGTTTGAAAAAGCATGTCAATCACCAAAGATTCTTCACATCAAGAAAATCCACGTCCCTTCGATATTTGATCATCTTGATCTTCCATGTTGCTTTTGCTAAAAAGTCTCCACAAGAGACTAAACACATATAACTACTATAAATCAATTCTTTTCTTTTCTTTTCTTTTGGGAATTGATGCAAGTGGAAACGTTTTCCTTTTAGATTGCGATGTTCATAATTTGAAAGTAGGGTTAAGGAGAAGAGGAAGAAAAAAGAAAAGGAGGAAAATGAAAAAGATGAGTAGGTGCTTGGACTTCAGTGTCCATAGGTCTCAACTTTTAACCTAAAAGCCTTGGATTTATTAACATGCTTGTTCCTCCATAGTCAAAAGAATGAACAAGCGCATACACACACAAACACATTGCAGAGATGGGAATAAAGAGTCCTACAGAGAACGCAGGCTTAGAAGTCAGAGAAAGAGAGAGAGAACAAAGGTTAAATTAGAGTACAGAGGTCAGACAAGAGACGACACATCTTGTCTTTCTTTCTTCTTTCCCGGAACAAAAGGAAAGAAAAGAGAAAGAAAAAGCAGTACATCATCTAATTCAAAAGAAGGGAAAGAAAAAGAAAGAAGAAGGGAAGATCATGCTTAGACGATGATCACATCACAATTTGGCCTCACAAAGTATTTGAAATAAAGTGAAAGGGTGAGAGAGCGAGAGAGAGCGAGAGAGAGAGAACGAGAACGAGAGGAAGATTTTGCCAGGTTATATTTTTCTTCCGAACCGAACACCTTCATCTGCCTTCCGGGTGTAACGGGAAGAGCTCCAGAGTTCTACAGTGAACTGCTTCATCCTCATCTCTGAATGAAGATGATGATGACCTGCTCACATCCTCTTCTACTTCCGAGAAGTCAAATGCCCAGCTTCTACACTTCCTCTTGTATGGACTGTCCTCCTCCCCTCTAATCTCTCCTTCTGATCCCTGCAACAAAATTAAACGTTCATTTACATCCACACGTGCCTATTGTGCTAGGACTGGTGAGTTTTCTATGTCATAAAACATGAAGCCTAGACCAGATGGTTCTAGTCTGAGAAGATGCTTGATAGATGGATCAAATGGAAATTCAGTTGTCAGGCAAAGCTGAAATAACACATGAAGCATGAGTCCGACGAACCAACTGTCGAGGTCAGCATGCATCATGCAGCGCTCTGACACCAATGCCGGAATGAGGAAAAAAAATATGGTATTATGGTTTTGTGTACCTTAGTAGTGTTCAAAGTTACAGTGGCGATGGTGGCGGCTGTGGTGGGGGTTCTCGAGCAGTGAGAGAGGCCGAGGCTGTTGCGCTTCTGCTTCTGCCTCTCGCGGGCTTTGTGGTTCTGGAACCAATAGAACACGTTCTTGCCTTCAATCTTCCCGTACTTGCTGAGCTGTGCCGTGATCTGCTCGATCTGCTGCGCGTTGGGAGTTCTCATTCCCCCTCTGTACAGCATCTCGAGTATTCCGATTTGCTCTTGTGTCGGGTTCCAACGTGTCCCTCCTGGATGTGTTTCCACCTGCATGAACGTAAGAAGTTCCCATGCACACATAAAATATGAGACTTCAAAATCATATAGGAATTTCTTCACTGCCAAGACATATATTTTTAACAAACACTTAATGGCTGCCGTGGCAATCGCAATGATGAAGAGAACAGACTATCTATTTTATTTTGTTATTCGGTCAAACAACACGGTAAATTAAAACCACTCTCGATTTTGCTTTGTTTAGAAGAGGCGTGATACGAATCTTTCTTTCTTCAACCGGCCCCTTTGATGAGGTTTTACCGGTGGCCGTATGCTCCAGGAAGAGAACAAGTAGATTAACACGGTTTAATCATCGAAAAGAAAATTGATCAATGGAAAAAAGACAAACTCCGAAGGTTCTTTGTGAGGTACATTGGACTTGTAAACACGGCAAAGTTTGAATTCCTAGCCACTTTGCAAAATGTCACATAGTATGTAGTCAAAATTCACAACTCATGACGTGAATTGTGGAAATTGCCGTGGAAGAGGGAAATAGGCGAGACCTGAGGAGGGTCTCTCTTGTCGTCAGAGGAGGAGCCGAGCCTCCGCGGGCCGCTCTCCGGGCGGATGAAGCTCTTGATGTCGACAAATGCGGCAGTCGAGACCACGTCGGTCTGGTGGGGGAGCTTTGGAACGAGGGGGCGGAGGCGTTTGCACCCGAGCGTGAGGGTGGTGGGTTCGAGCTCAAAGAATCCACGTGCGAACTGATGAACCTTCATGCTTTGCCTGAAACGAGATGCTTCTGCTTCCCATGAGGGGAAGATCCGGCTAAAAGAGAGAGGCAATTATATAGGGAATGACACACTCCTGTTGAAAAGGTAAAAACAAAAACAAAACGAAAAAGAGGGAGGGAGAGAGGGAGGGAGAGAGAGAAAGAGAGAGAGAGAGCGAGAGAGAGAGCGAAAGTGGGAAAGTGGGAAATGAGGTGCATGGTGGGTTGTTCAGAAGAACCCAAGACCAAATGATGAGGCGAGGTTGACTTGGAGATTGATTACCCACACGATGAAAAAGCTAAAGTTGCACTGGAGCAAAAAGGAAAAAGGAGAAACTGTTTATGATTGCCATTTTGCTTTGAGGTGCTCTTTCAGTTGCATTAAATGCACTAGCATGGAAATTTATAATACTTTAAATTATGCCTTTCTTATTGTTTAATTTTTCTTATGGTATTTAATTTGTAGAGTTTGGCTAGTGATTAAAAAACATATTTGTGTGTGGATTAGGCTCATAAAAGGGATCATAGTTTTCTACACCACCTACCGTAAAGAGTTTAATATAGATGCATCCACCTAGATCCTTAACTCATGTTTATCTCATTCATGAGATTGATAAGGTATTTTTCCATTATTGAGAAAAATGAATTATTATCATATCTTTATTTGATTTTTTTTCAATAAAGTGCTTTTGATTGCATGGATTGGTATGCTCTCAATTGCCTAACTCAATTTTATCCTCTTTATATCATGATTTCTCACCAGCAAAACAATTGCAATATGTCATTTTTCCCCTTTAAAGGTTTATGGACTACAATCATGTCGAGTTGGAGCAAATTGACTCAGTTTACTTCTCCAAATTGTAAATAACGCGAGTAATCTTGATATTCAACTTTAAAGGGCCAAGATTGAAACGATGATTTTCCCAGGATAAGTTTATTTTCCCTTTTTGACAGACTATTGTCCATCCTAATCAAGTGGAATTTTGGAAGATTGGAAGGATATGGAGCCATTCAGCAGCTCTCCACTTCTTCATTGCAAGCCAGCAGAAGGAGCCAATCTCTTCTTCAAAAACATGACAAAACTCTCTGTATTTCTCCATCATGCTCGTCAACAGAGACCGAGGAAAAAGGGGGTGGAGAGAATAGCCAAGAGGGAATAGAAGGTGGAGATGGAGATGTGAATGTGATGATGGAACAAGCGTGTGAATTTTTTGCGAGGCGCTCGAGTGGTTTTTGGTATTTTGTGTTGTGGGTGTGTGTTGGCCCGTCAAATCGGGTCGTGTTTTTCTCGCTTTCATGATAAGGTGTCCATGCTTTTCGGTGGCCTCTATCAACCTTTTTCTTCCATAAAGTTGAAGAGGTGCGAGGGAATGAAGCAAATAATTAAAAAAAAAAATAGTAAAAATAATTCAAGCAAAAAAAAAGAAAAAAAAAACGAAAGAAAGATCCCTCCAATCCCTATACTCGAAATTGCCTCTTTTCTACGCAGTCCAATGACGGGAAAAGGGGGGAAATAAATGAATAAAGAAGGGGGAAAACTGAATGCCGTCGTCTTTAGGCAATGGAAGTGGAATATACAATTGGAAAATAATAAATATTTAAAATAGGCAAAGTGTTGAGAAAACTCTATCTGAATGCCCCAGATATATGTTTAATATTATTTTGCCAATAAATGGCGTGCTTTTTTCTTTGGGAACAGCTTGCTTCAATTTCCCAAACAGTTCAAAACCAGCAATACGTAACCCCACTTTCATTTTCATAATCCGAAAGAGAGAGAGAGAGAGAGAATTGTGTAGAGAGCTCCAGGGATAAAGCACCGCACCACCATGGCAGTGGCACTATCACCCTCCAAATATTATTTTATTCCACTTTGATCTTCAATGATTGCGTAAAATCATATGTATGTCTACGTATTGACTCTGGGTGGGGGTGAATTTGTAATTTTCAGTGCTTTCCAGCATGAGAAGACCTCACACAATTCAGGGTCAATGGAATTGGATTTTATGTACCTTGTTGCATCTTATACCAACGCAAACAAAATTAGAGTTACTCCAAATTGGCTATCAACATATATTTGGGCTAGTTTCGTTGCATTACCACGAGGTTGGAGTTGGAGGATGCTTCGCTATTGAATATGGCCTTTTGATAACGTTTTAAATTGGTTCTATACAATGATTTAAGTTTTTAAATTAGTTGGTGATGATTGAACAATTTCTGTAATTGTCAATAAACAACAACAAATCTTCACATTCACCTTTTCCTTTAATCATATCACCAAGCTATGCAGAAATACTAAGTTTTCTGTAAGTTTCTTCGAAATTACCTTCAATCATGCTTCTAATTGATGGGTTACAAATTACAAATATCACATGTATGCAAATTTAGGTAAAAATGATTGTTGGCAGTGCCCTAATTTGTATGGTATAAGTTGGAGACATGGTTGGAAGAAACTTCAAGTATTATGGCCCTTTTTCTTTGATGAAATAAAAATGAAGATAAAGTGATGGTAACCTAAATTTTGTTAACCCCAATTTTCACGTATGCTTCACAATGGATACCAAAATTCCGGTAGATGAATTGCTAAACAATGAAAACTTTAGTTTCAATTTTCCAAATGGCTGATCTATGGAGACCGAACCTGGAATTGCTGAGGGAGCTGCCCCTCTTCAAAGAAGCCACCGTTATAGATTTTGTGGAAGTTCTGTGATTATTGATATGATATATGAATTAAGACTCAAATATTCAATTTACATTCCAAATGTATCCGTTGACAGGTCCACTCATTTCAATGCAATCAACGGTCCAGATAAATTGTCTCCTCTCCTCTCTCTCTCTCTCTCTCCCTCCCTCCCTCCAAATTTGACCACGAATGAGGGGTTCCCTGCCTTGAGCTACCCCTGATTTAGGTCTGCCAACAGCTAGAACGGCCATCCGCGCTGCGGTCGCGACCTCTGTGGTAGCATTCACTGCGCGCGCGAGCACAACAATCGTGGCGGCCCGGCGCAAGGTCCCATTGTGTCCAACAAAATATAATTTGCGCATCAGTAATAATAAGTTGTGTGTAATATATAGAAGCAAGCCAATCAAAAGCGATAACTTTCAAGAATTAGAAGTAAAATTGGTTTGACATTACTTTAGGTTTATTGACGTTGATTCCTTAAACCGCATCAGACGTACAATTGATACTCAAAATACTTTCTCGTGTCCTACTCGCAGCATTGTGATAGGTGGGTTGAAAATTGTAGGAGCATAAGAAGTGAATTCCCAAAATAGTCATAAATCTATTACAATTGTGTTAATTTAATCCTCAACATTTTTTTTCTAATTGAGTTCTAAATCTTTTGCACTTATGTTAATTCAGTCCATCCGATCAATTTTAGCCAGTTGATATTGATTTGGACGCTAATCATCGTACGTGGTACGATTGGTGCTGACCAAGACAATTTTAATAATGTATAATATTTTTTCAAATTTATTTATTTCTTTATTTTTCTTCTCTTTTTCCCTCTTACTCTTTTTCTTTCTTTCTTTCTTTTTTTCCTTCCTTCTTCCTCTAGCAAATCATTGGAACTCGATGTCCAACCAAAGGCAAGGGCCAACGAGGTCGGCCATAGTGGTGAGGTTCACCCTCGCCATGGCTAGGTAGGGCTCCTCACCTTTGGTTGGTCACAGAGTTTTGACGACTGCTAAAGGAAGAAAAAAAAAAAAGAGAGAGAGAGAGAGAGAGAGAGAGAGAGAGAGAAGAGAAATGGAAAAATAAAATTAAAAAATAAAAAAAAACATATTAAAAATTGCCATGTCAACGCTAACTACACCATGTAAGAGGGCTAGCGTATATGTTAGTGCTAGTCAACTAAAATTGATTAGATAGACTAAATTGGTATAAATGTAAAAAGGTTTATGATTCAATTAATAAATAAATTAATTAAGAACTTAATTAATACAATTGCAATAGGTTTAGCTTTGTATTGGTAACTTTCCCCAAAATGGATCATAGATAATATTTTGACTCATTTTTTTTTAAAGTTGGGTGAGATATAAGCTACGTTAAATTTATAATTATGGGTTTAAATGCGTTTAATAAAGTAAAGCGTAATTAATGATAGGTTTTAATGAGCTTATGAGGAGCCAATTTAACCCAATTAATCAAAAAGCAATATCCTCTCATGTTTGTGCACAAGCTGCCAATGGCTATGCACAGGTACCCAGCTCCTGTGTCCAAGTCATTGGCACCTAGATCTAGTCTATCAAGATTGAGCTCAGTTCCTCACTGGCTAGATTTAGGTCCACAGAGGCTAGGCCCAAATCCTCAAGATCAGGCCCAAGATGCCAGTGCCCGTGCCCTAAGTCCTCGGCGGCCATATCTAGATACCTGACTTCTACACCCATATCACTTGTACTTGGCCAAGGTCCATCAAAGATGGCCTAGGTACATCAAGGCCAAGCCTACGTCCATAGAGGCGAGGCCTATGTCCTTAATTCATGGTTGAAACCTTGGTGCATGTGCCTTGATCCATAGAGGCTAGGTCCGGGGCCTGACCTAGGTCTCTTAAAGTCGGACCTCAAACCTCAATGCCCATGCTCAAGTCCTTGATGGTCATGCCCAAGTACTTGACTCTCTCACCCAAAAACTAGGGCTCAACTCGGGTCTAACAAGGTTGACCATTTCCTCAGCTGCCATGCAATCTATAAAAGCCAGGCAAGGTCCTTTGAGGCAAGGCCCCAAACATTGTCCAGCCTCATGTCTAGCACCCCATACTTGAGTCCCTAGTGGCTCTACCCAAATTCTTGGCTCCTGCACCCAAGTCATTAGAGCTCGACCCGAGTCCATCAAAGTTGGGTCCGATTCCTCAACAACTAGGTTCTTTAAGGTTGCAAGGTCTTAGTACTCATGCTCAGGTCCTAGCAACCATGCCCAGAAACTTGATTCCACACCAAAGTCACCAGTGCCTAGCCAAATCCGTCATGACTGGCCTAGTTCCTGATCACTAGGTTTGGGTCCGCAGAGGCGGGGTGGCTAAGAACCTAGCTCATGCACTCAAGTCTAGGAAGCTGACCTTAGGACCCTCAAGGACAAGCATGGGACCCTAGTGCCCGTGCACAAGTCCTCAATGGCCACAGGTACCCATCTCTCATGCTCAGGTTGCAAGCACTCAACCTGGGTGCCTCAAGGTCAAGTATAATTCTTTGGCAGTCGAGCTCAGGTCCACAAAGGTTGGCCCAAGTCACTCAAGACCGACTTGAGACTTGATGCCCATGCCCCAGGTCTACAGGCATTGATCTTGGGTCCATTGAGGTCAAGCTCAAGACTCGAGTGTTGTGCTTGGGTCTACAGATGTTTGACATGAGTCAAGGCTAGTTCTATATATACACACACTTTTGAATGCATCAAGAATCAAACTATGATCTTCGACATGAACAAACAACAATATCACATCTTGACCAATGTTTGTTTCTGTAATAAAATTGTGTAACTTTTATATTTTATTGTAAGTATTGATTTTCTACCCAAAATATAAAATGGGTTGGTTCCAAGAGAACAAGGAATCAAACTAGAACCAACTAGTTCCCGTTTTGAAGCCTCTTTATTTTTGTCCATCAGCGTGGCGTTTACCCATGTCTCTATGTTACTCATGTGCCATGCTAACTCTTAGCCCATGACCTTTCCCAAGTACCCAAGCTTCCTTACTAATTCAGTAAGTTGGTTCATGGAGTTGCTCGTTCTTTAAAGGCAACAAATTAAGGAAAAACATTACTAACAATTGGAGCCTGTGTTTAGTCTTGATCAGGTTGGGTATGAATCACTAAAATTATATTGCATAAAAATGGGTTAATAGAGGTTGAACCATTTTTGACTAACTTAAACCTAACCCGATCTTCCCGTTTGCTGGCCTAATCCCAAGTATACATAATTAGTTGAGAATGCGAGATGATATTACGTAGAGACCTATGTATGCTCCAATAACTTGCTATTTTCATTTGGCGCCAAAAATTACCACGGAAGTATTTCTTTTGAGAACTCAGTTCATGTAAATCCTTAAAGTGAGCCGTTACAACATATAGTTTTAACTTTTAGCTTCCAATGGATGTAATGAGATGAGATGCAAGCTCAGCTCATTTGTTCATGTTGACGAGTTGGATTGTATGTCTAAAGCCACTCGTTCAACGCTGGCACACAGGTAAATCCATAATGCGACCATCTTTCCGTCACTTATTGTACAGCGAACTTGATGTTCAACATAATAGGTGGTTTTTTCAACGAAGCCACTCGTTTATTCAAAAGTGTGCGCTCATGTTCCTAAATTATTAAAATATAAAAAATTGAATTAAGACGTATATTTACTGTGAATACCCCTAAAGAATGAAGTAAAAACTGCTAGCCATCTAACAGTTCGATTTTAACAATTGACTCCTTCGCACCCCAAATCCCACATGCCGCAGGATTTATCCGCTCTACTCGAGGCGGGCCAATGCGGGTATTTGTTGGGGCGGATTAAATTGTCGTGAATGATGCGGCTTACAGATCTGGTCCTGTCTCTCAATCTCATGGTCTGACTTGTAGCATATATTCGTACCAATTAAGGATCGATCTTGAAATTGACGTCGTTGCGCGATTCTTGGACGATGATTTTGCTAACAGCTCACCGACTTTGAGAGAACCTCTATTTTATAGTTCTTTCTTTTCGCCATTTATCTTTTTGGACTTTTGTGTCGTAGGTTAATGACAAAAAATCTTTCTTCACGTAATGTATTATTGAGATCATACCTAACTCAATAATGCCTGGATAAAGAGAAAATTATGCGGATGATGCATTCTATATAAATAATTATTTAATCGTTAAGACTTGTTTCGGTGTCCACCATTCTAACATAAAAGGAGAAGATGAAATATTCAAATCTTCATATTCTCAGAGGTGAAGATAATTTAGTATCAAGTGTAGGTTTCGACTCTTACGCCCTATAAGGAAGCGAGGCAAAAATTTGAGAGTGAAAATTAAAATAAGAATAGAATAGAACCGATAAAAAAATATATATATATATATATATAATTATTTTCTTAACTTGTGTATTAATCCTTTTATGGTCTCCTACTTCCGTCTCAATTCTCACCCATGGAAACTCAAGCAGTGAATTCAATGATAAAAATCACATTATGCTCCCACAGTCAAAGTTGCACGCGCATCGAAGCACAATATTGATGAATTTATGAATAATCACATCGATATTCAGAAAGGTAAAATGTCTGACAAGTCAAGAAAATAATAAATGTATGTGCCAGAATCCGATCCTCTAGGCTCATCGATGGCGTCTCCATCAGCTACCTCACCCACCTAGACCATTAATTAACCTATAGAAATAATTAAAGATGGTAGTAACTTGTACAATTAGCATTATTTTATCAACAGTATAGATTTATTGAAATACCCACAAAAACATTAAACATAGTAGAGGATCCTAGTAAAAAAATCTAATTTTGGTTTTGCAAAAATGAGTGATTTGAAAAGTATTTTTCAAAAAATAATTATTTATATAATTTAGAAAAAATAGTTAATGAAAAATATGTTCATCATCAATAATAATTTAGCCCTAATTATTTTCATGGCCAATGAAAAAAAAAATTTATTAATTTTTCTAAATAATAAGATGCTCATTTTTTAGAAAATATTTTTCAAATCACTTATTTTCCCCAAAATGAACACACACCCAATGTTTTTAAACAAGTAAATACAAGTCGCATCATTAGGTATCCTTACAAAATTTAAAACTTAAATTAATAAAAAATAACAATAAATTCATATAGTCTTTTATTCAAAAATCTAAAATAGATCAACCAACCAATCGTGAAAAACATCATTTCAAATCCATATTCTACTTCAAAAATCTTTAGGTTTTCTAAAGAGAATTTTTACAAAAGAAGATATATTTTTCTATTAGTATCTAGAACTTGCAAGACACATTTACCATCATATCACCAATTTACTCATTGATTCCTAGTCTCAATCAATCCATGGATCTCGATCCTTAATGACATCGTCCATGTTACTACGTTTTGCTGACTTCACCAAACCAAAATCTCTCATGACCTACGAACCCCGACTTCAACAAAGTTCCCATGTTCAATGAAAATTATCTTTATTTTCACAAAAATAAATGATTTGAATAGCATTTTCAGAAAATAAAAATTATTGATAATGAAAATATCTTTTATTCACTAATAATTTCAAATGATATAACCGATCATTCTTAGAAAAATAATCTTTTAATTATTTATTTTCTGCGAAACAAACAAAATATTAATTTTTACATATGATTTTTTTTCTTCCATTGGCCCTGTTTTTCAATTGAAGCTTTACAAACTTCACTATTTATGTTCTCGGATGTCCGTTAATCTCTGTAAGTATCCTAAATCAAACTTATTTAAGAAAGAAAATATCTAATTCGACAAAGCTAAATCTATTTTATAGGATATGAACATCCAATCATGACATTATTTCAATTTCTTTCATGTGCAAGAAACTATGGATATTTGATCGCTTGGTTTAGATACAACAAGATCTCATATTCAAGTCACAGCTTCTCTCACTCAGTTTTCCTAAAGGCCTCTAGGGTCTAGTAAATGCATCTTGACTGGGAGATTCATGGAAAATTAGTTCAGTCAAAGGTTTCAAATATCTCATCTTATCAAAAAGATGTCAATTCTAATGTTGAGAAGTTTGAAATTAAGGCAGACTTTAACATTTTGTGTAGGTTGAGCTAGGTAAACAATTTGCCTAGTATACAACTATTGTTGTTGTTGTTTTTCCTTCCTTGGAAACAGCACAATAAGTGCTAAATTTTTGTTTAGGGATACAATTAATTACATTGACCAACCCTCCAAGTACGAGAAAATAATTAAATATTTGAGCACAATTTCAATGTAGTCTTTCCATTCTACGTGGCACCATACAATGATGGTGATCTCTAGAAAAAAAATCAACTAGTATGACTACATTAGTATTTCACGCAAAGTTATAGGACTAAATTGAAAAGTTTGGTATTGAATTAACATTTGTACAATGTGATTTTTTTCCCAAGTATGCATATTAGAAGAGTTTATCAATGTAGTTCTCAAAAATGTTTTGACAAATTTACCCTCTAATTGGTAAAAAATATATTTTGGTCCCTCCAGCACATTTGCCATTAAAATTTACAATTCCTCAAGCGAAATTAGACTACTTGTGAAAGATTCGAATCCATGTAAATGACATATTGCTCCATGAAATTCTTTGATTGTCAATATTAGGCGAAATCTGTCTCGACGTGTGTGTTTGGTCGGGGCGATCGGGTTAAACCTTTTTACCAATGGTGTAGCATGCTAATAAAATCGAATCATATCCCATTCCAGCTCAGAGAGTTGTCCATGCATGACCAAGTCAAGGAAAGTGGCGTGAGCACTTTTCAAAATTAAGTACCATGTGAATTTTCATAATCAAAACTTAGTTGCTTAGAAAGGTCTTAAATTTACGCTAATTGTAATTCCACGCCCTTTATTTGTCCCTCATTCTTCTTGTATAATCTGGATTCCCACAGGCATGAAAACCTTCTTATACAACTACTAAAGATGCAATATAATCGGAATGGAAGAACTACATAAATTGAATGTAATTCCTTTCTCCCCGACATTCTTCAAATGGTCCTTTAGGCTAATCTCAATTTAGGTAAAACTGATCGCATAACGAAATGGAAAACCTGTTTTTGATTCTAGAGGTTTAGTTTTTCCCCAATTCAATGAAAATGCTCAAGAGAAATGTTGTTCCAATCAATCCAAACTTAATCACAGCGTGAAAGCTTGATCCCAATTAGTCAATAGGCGATAGTGTCGATTCTATTCACTTATCCATCCATCAATATATGACACAAAATTCCAGTTGAAAAAAATGCATAAGAGTCAATTTTTGTGACCGTCACACAATGATTAGTGGCTAGTGCCAGCTTAAATCAAGCCCTACATCAGCTTCCTTAGATTACCATGTTCCTCCTTGACGACAATCAATATATATATATAAAGAATAGTTTGAAAAGTCGGAAAAGAGGGGACAAGGAAACCACTCCCTTTGGAAAATATATCAAAGACACCCCACAGATTTCGGTGATGGACGTACGTAAGTACCGAGTCCTTAGCGCCAGAAATTGGTCTGGGACAAAACCTACACTTCAGTCGCGCTGGTTTGAATCTAGCCAACCCCTTGTTTTTCTTATTATTAGGTATTTATCCTTTTCATTTTTAAATTACCCTTTTTGTCGTTTCCTCCTTACAAGAAAAGGACAAACCGAACATGAGTTTTTTTTTTTTTTGGTCGAATGAGTTTACAACACAAATTTCATATATTTGAAGATCCAGTTTGCATCCGATTGCGATTTGCTACTCATATACATAAATAAAGCAAGAACCCAAATTAAAATAGAGCTTCAAGAATTGCCCAACCACACCTTTCGAGAGTCAATCGGGAACTATCGAATTCATCCCAAAAAGATCAGACTTGTGTTACATCAATAACAATTAGTATCAATACAAGACACGTTTTCAATTGGATTTAACATAAACAATGGACATGCATGAAATCAATAATTGACATACCTAACTTAAAGCACCTAAAATCACATGTTCTCATACTGACTATCATAACTTAATTTGCAAAAAAAAAACTCCTGCCAAAAGTCCTTCATATTTTGTATGGAATGAAATTATATGCTAATTTTTAATTGGTATAATCAAATTTCAATAGATTTTTCATGTGCATTTTATATGTTCAATACACTCGGTGTAAACTGCATGTTCGTCACCAAGGGAGCATTTTTATTTTCAAACTTTGGAGCATATCATCTTAATTTTGCCCTTTCTCCATATATAGATTGGAGAGTATGCATTCTAGCTGAAGTATATCTGCATAGTGATTCACTAGCAGCTTTCAGTTGAGCCTCTTTGCTCAATCGGACACTTCTTTCTTTTCCATTTTGTCTATTAATTTATTTTTTGGCATTTTAATGCGGCCCCTTTATCTCACGTACTGATCATAAGTAGCTTTTGGAGTTAAAAGTGGCATATAAAGCTTGTCCACGGAATGATTTGATGCATTTAATCTGCCTCTTTTTGGGGCTGCTGTAGATTTGGCTTTATCTTTTGCAAAACTGATGTTCCAGAAGCTATATATCTTTCTATTTACCCTCTCTCTTTTTTCGTTTTTTTTTTTTTCAATTTTCTCGGGCCAAATTCTTTGCACCATAATCACTAGCCAAATATCTGAGTCGAAATACAGAAAAGGTCCAAAAGGAACTTGGGTTCATGCATCTTTTTTAACGGCCGAACCACGGCCAACAAATTTATTATAAAATTTACTTCATGATAACACTTTATGATAAAAAAATAATAATAGAGTCATAAAATAATAGGGTCATGAGAATTCTGTGAAATCACCATTAATCGTTTTTAAAATTTAAGCTAACAAATAAATATGTCATTTAATATTTCGATGATTACCATATAAAGGATTGCAAGGAACTTAACTTTAATATATATATATATATATATATATATATATATATATATATAATAATAAAGATATGCTAGGGAGTGTAGTTGAATTGTAAGAAATAAAAAATGAAAATGAAAATGAAGATGCACAAGTTACAAAAGCATTTACAGACTCTTTAATTCGATAATGAAGTTCTTACTCTATAATTCGAAAATGAAGTTCTTACTTTTCGAAACCACTTTCTTGTGGAATTACACGCCCTGTTTTTCTTTTTAGAGTCAAACAAAAGAAGAGGCTAAATTCCAAAATTTCAAATCGCACCGAAAAAAACACGGGGCCAGTTCCCCAGGAGTGACTTATGCTTCATGGAACATAAATTGCCAGATGTCATTCCATCACTGATGTGAAAATTGTCGAGACAATAATGAGTGTTTGACAAATCTAAAGATCTCTTTCTTTTTCGGAAGGTCCAATTTCCTGATTGCATAAGCTGAGTGAGATCTTGACTATCTCACTAATCACAAAAAAGAAAGCAAAAAAAAAAAAAAAAAAGAAAGAAAAGTTGAGTGAGATCTCCCACGACACCGCACTAAATTTGTCCTGATTAAATAAAGTAAAGACATAACTATTGACTAATAGAAACAATGACTCATTGCAGAGAAACGTGTTGTGCATATCAATTTCCTAATTGCTTGAATTTTTGCATCGTATCACGAGTTTACGACACATGGCACGAATTTGAACCGTGAAATTTTCTCTCAAGAGAGAAGTACGGATCCGTTCGAATTCATCATGCGAACGAATTAGACGACGAATGTAAAATGAAGCAACCTGGCATGTAATCAGTGTTTTGCCCCCGCCTCGATCCACCGCTTTCGGTCTCACGTGAGCATACAAACCCTAGAATGGATTTTAATTTCCACCATCAATCACGACTTTGCTTTTGTTGTCGATTCGAAATTCTCTCTCCCCCACCCTATTCATATAGACTCAATCATTGTGTACCTAATTTGGTGAATCCAGCGATCTACCCTCACCATTGGTCCATCAGAGATTCTGCAGCATCGCTACTCATCACTGCATGCACCTTCCCTCTCTTGATCGCCATGCATGCAACCCCAGTCAACAAGTTCTATTTCCTGCTTGAACTAAAGACACACTCAAAAACCACTTCTCAGCAATGTCAAACGTGCTATCATGACCCCATTCTCGGTGGTCACCTAATTGTCTCCGAGTCTAGTGGAACTCCTTTATCGACCTGACAGCTTTAAAGAAGGAACAATCGGATTGATTGTTGTATCAAAACTTTGGTAGATGCAGTCAAAAAGATCTCGGATGTGGCTACAGCGACCGGTTTGGATGAGCAATTGCGGGCTTGATTTTAGTGCAGTAGATTCTGTATTCAAATCACAGTAATTCTCACTCATATTAACTTTGTGTGTTATGCCTGCCACATGTGACTAAAGTTTTATCCGATGCGTGTGAATAGGGTGATTTGTATTTATTCGTGAGAATTGCCAAATGAGCTGAAAAAGTCTAGATACTTCTTATTACTATAAAAGGAATGTGCCTCAAACCCATGACCTCATTCTAAAGGTTGATTGATCTGTCTTTTTATGTTTGGATTTTGATCTCCAATTATGTTAAAGTCTCCAAGTGTATAAAATTTCATAATTGGACCACCGCACAATTCGAGCAGGTTTGAGTTGTCAATTAGTATGACATGGTCTCTTCGATTGGGGAACAAATCCTAAGCATTTGGGCAATAATTATTTTAGGGAAAATTGTCTAATCAATCATAAATCTACTGTACAAATGTCAGTTCGCTCCTAAACTTTCCAATTCTACTAATTTAGTCTTACATTTTTGCTCGAAATTCTAATGTAGTCCTTCTGACTATTTTTTTTTTTTTGGAGATTATTGACGTGGTGATGGCTCACGTAGGGTTGTTGATGACTAGACTATCATGTTAGTGATTTTCGGCGAAAATTAACCAAAATGACTTTATTGAAATTCCACGCAAGATTTCAAGACTAAATTGGTACACACGATCTGTTTAGGACAAAATGGGTCATTTTCCCGATTTTTGAGTTCTAGACATTTTACTTAGGTTGATTAATCCCCAAAACTTCTTATGAAACGGGTGCAACCAAACATCTTTCAAATGATTATCGTATTCCATCTCAACTCGTTTGTCAAAAAATTAATGTTTTGCGGTCCTCTATTATGATCAGAATTGTGCTAAACTTTCATGCAAGAATGAAAGGCTGAGGTTTTCCGACAACCAAATGTTGCCGACCGGGAAATCAGGCCCTTGTTTGCACCAAAAGTCAAAAACATATAGAACTCCTCCTACAACATTTAAATTCATTTATCGTCCACACTGATTTCTTGTTCACCTTCCATTCCCCAATCAATGCTTGTTCATCAGTGCAATGATATGTCCCTCCTTACAACTGTTCCTCTTTCATCTCGTTAAGCACGTGAAGAGGTGTTAAATGCTGTCAATATCATTGCTTTGCTGTCTAATGATGATCTTACACATTCTGCTTTCATCATTTAATGACATGAGATCATTAATTAAACCTTCTAATAGAGAATGCATGGTAGAAAGATCCTTCATTAAGAATGGAAAATCTTTGAATCTATTAGGATGATAATTTAGAATATTAAAATCCAAAAGACCAGATAATTGGGTGTAAGGAGACCATATGTATAGAAGACCCCATACAAATGATAAGCAAGGTGAGCAAAAAATGGTTCAAACTAACCATAACAGTGCGGTTTGGTTGTGAAAATTTTGAAACCAAATCCAATCGCGAAACTGTTTTTTATATTTTCCTTATATTCTATTGTTTCTGTAGTTAAAAACTCTAAGCTTGAAACCTAATACATCTATGTTTTCCTCGAGCCCTCACTTTTTTTAATTGGTAGTTACACTTGACTTAGTTTTCTATGTGGTGGTGTTTTATTGAAGTAGAACATGTTATCACAATTATTATCTTTTAAACTTTATGCTGTTACAAGTTTCATACTTATGTTACTACTTATTTTAGTTTCAAAGGAGTTCAATGGGGTTTGGTTAGTTTTGGTTATATATACTACATGGTTTGATTGGGCTTTTCAAAAATCGTTTTTATACGGTTTGGTTACCATTTAGTTCGATTTAACCTCCAAAACAAACCAATCCGCACTGTGTTTTCTCTGTACGATGAAGGATGCTTTAACACGATTCTTGAAATTCTTTTCCCCTATACAACGTTTTGAGCGGTCCCACAGCGTCAATTCTTTTTATAATGTGAGGTCAAATCTCTCATCTTGGTTAATCCTTACAAATACATATAAATTGTCATGCTCACATGAATAGGTAAGACTTTACTCCCACTACCGGCATAACCTCCAAGGTCAATATGAGCGAGAGTAATGTGATTGGACCATAGAATTCCGCCACTCTGTCTCTCAATCAGTTTTATTGACGTACCTGCGCGTATAATTTTCTTAAACCTAATGAATCGAGACCCTCTTTTCTACGAGTCTTGTTTTCCTTCGTCCATTATTTGTACCTCTAATTCATAAGTTGCAAATTACGAACATCGCCCGTATCTGTATTTACTCAAATTTAGTGCTTCGATGCCCTTGACGACTCACCCAACAATCGGAAACATGGTCCGAGCAAAATTCTTCGAGTTTCCACAGGAAATTCATTACAAGATGACATGAGCATTTTCTTTCCACCTCCAGGAAGAACGTCAATCAGATGGAGTTGATGATATGATAATTGTCGGTCAAAGATAGAGAGAGAGAGAGACAGAGAGAGAGGAAGTTGGATCGCATGATAAGGTGGGGGTGGGGGTGGGGGTGGGGGTGGGGATCCCACGACCAGTGGAAGAAACGGTGGAACTCCATCATTATTGTATCCCCAAAGACATTGTCATCATTCGCACGTGTCGATGGACCCCTCGCACGCCCTCATCCATCTAAAAAAAGCCTCTTGTGCTTGTGCGTGTTCGTGTGCAGTACACGAGTAAAACCAAGAATCACTTTCATTCTCTGAAAAATGACAGCATACACTCGATGCCCTGCACGGTGTAGAGGGCACAAAATACTCAGGTGAGAATCTCTGTCCTTTTTTTGGATAAAAGAGAAAAGGAGCGAGCTATTTCGAAAAAATATTTATTAACTTTTATCGGTTTAAATATTAATGTAGTGCAAATTCAACCTCCCAAATAACCCTCAAGTATCTCTTTAGGGACCAGAACTCTCATTCGTATGGTGGATACATTATTCCATGTTGTATCATGATCCTGATGTGATGGGCCGTGAATATAGTTACATTGGCATTAATGCTGGATCTTATCTGACATGATTAATATTTTAGTTTATAGCTAGTTTTTTTTTTTTTTTAGCAAAAGTTTATAGCTAGTTAGAGAGCGCAATTTTAATTTCTTGAACATTTAGATCTACCTTAAGATGATTTTGAATATTTTGAGATAAGTCAAGCTCAAATTCTAAATTTGTGGCCAACACATGCTGAATTTTGAACATTTTTGTGGCCAATTGTCGAATTGCATTTCGACATCGGTGAGTCAAAGTAATGAATTAAGATCCTCTAAATTTATGAATAAATTCACCTGGAAAGGAGAACGTATTTCAAAACCTGACAATGTACCTAATTGGACCTTTATTGAAAAGTTTGAACCAATAAGTTATGTGTCAATTATGACAATATTAGATGTTCGGCATTACACCACATTTTTGGTGTGAGTATTTTTTTCATCTATTATCCTCACAGTGCACCTCAACAAATCTTTCGCTAATATATGCAATTTTGCATTAGGTCTCCTCCCTTTTAATGTAAGTATCCTTTTGCTCCAGCATCATCTCAATTGGAATATCCACTTTGCATCATCTCAGTTAGGGAAGTCGCATGGAGATTTCTTCTATGAGACACTTCAGCAAATGTAAATACACAACATCCAGCAGATCACTAATCAATCTTTAGCATTGATGGATGCAAACATTTTTACTTAGAGATATCACCAAAAGGCAATTCAAGTTCAAGCCCATCAATATATTTAGTTAAAGTCACATTTTCAAGAACTTAATTTAATGAGCTATAAATCAACTATGATATTTACCCGCTTCACGTTACACCGCATCTCGAAATGAACTTTTTTGTCCTAATACTCTCAAACAGGAACTTTTCCGGCAAATGAGCAGTGTATGGTAGTAAAAAGCAAAAATCAGTAGATTTACCTCTGCCTCGTGGTTTGGTTAATAGCCTTCCCTTGGCCAAAACATGTCGGTAGTGGAAATAGTTGGAAGCGTGAAATGAAATGCCATCCCGGAAATAACTTATACTTTCCACCAAATTAATAGTAAAGAAAGGCCCAAATTCCCTTACCTTTTCCCTTGATGACTTTATATTTCTATTCTCTTTAGTTTTCGTTTTGCTTGGAAGCCTTTTTTAACATGGAATTTGATGGAAAGTGATTGTCGTTGATGATACTGATGCCACATTCTCTTTCTCTCTCTCTCTCTCTCTCTCTCTCTCTTAGAGTATGCTAAATAAAGTGAATGCGAGTAGCCATCATTGCTATGATGGAAATATATTCCCGACTAGATTTGGATGGACACCTTTTACACGAACTCATCTCACTCGACTTTATGTCCTACAGTGGAACCCGTCCCTCCCTTTTGTTCCTCCCTTCTTTTTCCTCGAGAAAAGGGGAGAAAAAGAAGGTGATCGCATGGTGAGCGGGGAAAAAAACTCCGCGTCATGTCATGTAAGGGAAAGTGGGTGCAAATATGGAGGGAAAGGGATTCTCTTTTGGGGCAGTGAATGGATGACAGTCCAAACACAATTAAGTAACAAATCGATGGCACTGAAAGATCCTCTTACGACTCTATTCAAAACCTCTTTTGTTTTCCTCCCTTCTTTTTGCTATTCCAATTTCTTTTAACCCCTCCGTGGTGCGCTTTGCACGAACTCGGAAGTGTTTTCTTGATATTTTGACTCTCTCAAAAGTCTTTAAGATATCTTCTTTTATTCGTCTAACCCTTGGATCTCACAGTTTTGGAAGAAGTGAAAACGCAACTTAGAAAAGGAAGTTGCTTTTAGCGATGCATGTCAATGTACTGTCCAATGGAAGCAGACGTTAGTGTTGTTGTGCCCCCACTCGTCGCAGTTGTCAAAATAGAGCCTACAATTCCCGCCAAAAGAAGACGAGAACATTTCTGTATCAAGCAAAGAAAGCTTGAGAAATCACCAAAAACGACGCTGATTTTCAGTCCAATTTCACTTCACATCTCTCTCTCTCTCTCTCTCTCTCTCTCTGTGAGGTCATCAACGCCAAGGTAGTAGGGGCATCATCCATTTACACTGTCTTGTCTTTTTTAGCTCGACTTGCGTCTTACACGTCTGCTTGTGGATTTCTGTAAGATAATACCCTTTGGGCCCTTGCTCGCCGTCGCCAACCCAAGCTGTCTTGCCCATGGTATGATGTGCCTCATGCAAACACCAGTTGCCTTGTCATCAATGAGAAAGTGAAGGTGACACATCATCGTCACAAATTTTACACAGAACACGTTAGCTTTTCATGTTAGATTATACCTATCAAACCTATGATCTGCCGCTTCCGAAATCAAAGCCATCATTCCAGCACAAGGATCAAGCCTTAACATAAGCTTAGGCCGGTTACTCAACCATTTATTTTTGTTGAGTTAGCTTACGGTTAATGCTCTGAGCCATGATCATATAACTTTGAGCAAATTGTGGCGGCGAAACCTATATTTTCATTCCAAAGAGATAATCCAAGTTCAAACACATTAATATAACCATAAGGCCCACCTTCACTACAACATTTAAGTAAATAAGTTATGGGCCAGCTCAGTATACATCAATGCTATCTTCGTAAATGCACCATTAATAGAATTCTATCATCCCATATTTTAGCTAAAGCAAGTGAAGCACCAAGCAAACAATTTGAGAATGGAAAAATTGTTCAAAGAAGTCCTAAACCTATTACACTTTTATCAATTCAATCATAAATATTTAAATTTTGTCAATTGAGTCATAAACCATTTTACATTTTGCCAAATGAGTCAATCTAATTAATTTTAGTCGAAAATCACTAACACAACGTTGACTGTCTTACATGGCATAACAAAGTGCTAACATAAAGAATTTTTAATAAATTTTTTTTTTTTTTTCGATATTTATTTATTATTTATTTTCTTTTCTTTTCTTTTTACAACCCTAGTCGTTAAGGGTTGTGAGGCCCTCACCAACCGCAAGTGAGGGTCATGACCCTCACCCCAACGGCCATTGGGTGAGGGCCTAGTGACCCTCATTAGCCCGAGTTGTTAATAAAAAAAAAAAGGAAAAATTAAAATTAAAATTTATAAAATAAAATTTCGAAAAAATGTTAAAATATTAAAAAAATTATTATTGCCAATGCAACATAAGATAACCAATGTCCATGTCAGCAATTTCTGTCCAAAATTGATCAAATGGATTCAATTGGCAAAACGTGAAAAGATTTATAACTCCACTGGCAAAATTAAAAAGTTTAGAACTGAATTATTAAAAATGCAATAGGTTTAAGACTTTTTGGATAATTTTCTTGTTCGAGAACTAGTACTAGTTTCCATATTTGAATCACTAAACGCTATTGCATGGGGAAAATCATCCAATCAGTTATAAACCTATTGTACAAATGCCAGTTTAGTCATAAATTTTTTAATCTTGCCAGTTAAGTCATAAATCTTAGTGCGCAATTTTACTATAGTCCTTTGATCAATTTTTATTAAAATCGCTGACATAACAATTCAATCATTGCCAACTGTCCTACATGACACGTCGCCACGTAAGTGATTCCATGTGAAAATTAATCAAAAAGACTACATTAAAATTTTACACAAAGATTTAAGACTAAATTGGCAAAATCGGAAATTTTAACACTTAATTGACATCCATACAATAGGTTTAGGATTGATTGGACAATTTCCACCGGTGGCAAGTATATTTTATGTTTTCCTTTCTTCCCTACCTTTGATTTTCTTTTGTGTAATTAAGAACTGATATTTCTTTTTATAGTCCAAGAAGGCAAAAAACCAAAGGATACTGCTCCTTTGACCTTGCAAATAAGTGACAAATGGGAATGAGATTATGATAACACAGATCCATTTTGAATGGAGCTTTTCTCCTTTCACTTTCCTGAACGATCTTTTCTTCTTTTACTAGTTGTTGTCAACCCATTATGCTAGCTTTTACGACATATGTGACAGCACAAAATGCAATAGCAAAAAGTTCGAAAGGTACATAAACAGGAGACAAAAGCTATATCACCAAACTCGAACCTCCTCATTTTCCATATCAGGTTGGAGATTTTGTTCTCTAAAGGTCACTTAGTTTAACCCAAAGCTAAGAACATGCAAGTCAACTATGGACCCAAACACCATGGCATCAAGACATTGATTTACTTAGTTTAACCCAGAAGAGGATCACTTAGGCGGAATCTTGATCATCGTACATACTAGATGTTACTTGTCAAGTTCACCTCACAATGAATAAATTCATAATGAACCCCCCGATCCTTGTGTGTACTGCTTATCTCTGATCGTAGCATAGACACGTATAAATTAGTTGTGCACGAAAAGAGCTTAATTCAAGATGCCTAATGATTTTTTCTTTTCTTTTTGTTGCAATTTGGGGGTAGTTGTGTTAATTTTCGCGCACCAAATTAAATTAAAATTGCCTCTCGGATTCGTTTGAATGCAAGCTACTGACACAAGATTCGCAAGAAACAGCATAAACAAAGACATTTCTCCAGCGATCGAATCCTCGAGATTTTGGGAACGTTTTTCGACCATTGGCGTAGCCAGATTCACTGTCCCCAAGTGTTCGTCAATCCATACTTGAAAATGCCCCCGTGACGGGACAATTGTCTGACCTCCTCAAAATTTCCAAATACAATAACAAAATGGTCCGAATAGAGTGAGCTAAATCTTAACATTTTTCAGGAAAACATGTCATTCATTTTTCGATATTTATAATTTTGAATTTCTTAGAAAAATGAGTCAATAGAAAATATTTTCCAAATTAATGAAAAATCTATACCAAAAATCAAGAAAAAAAATTTCTCTTTAAAAAATCGGAAATCATTTTCTAAAATATGATTAGATATCGATACTTAAAATAGAAACTTTGTGTTTTGGCACAAGAATCCCAATGCTTGTTCCTAGGCCCTTGGCAATGGACTTGGGTCTAGAAGCCACGCCAAGTTGACTTGGGTTCATTGAGGCCAACCCCAAGTCCAAAGAGTGTGGGTTCGGAACCACAGTGCTCAAGCCTAGGTCCATAAGGATTGGGCTCTAGACACTAGTGCAGGTGGTTGGGCCTAATGTTTAGATGTCCTTACTCAACTCCTCGATGCCTTGGCTTGAGACCTGATACTCGTGCTCGAGCTCTTGTGCTAAGGCATGGGTCTATTGAGGTCAAGCTCAAGTCCACATCACCCTAACCTAAGATCATGCGCCCATGATTGGGTCCATCAAGGCCGAGCTTGTGACACCTGTGTTAGTGCCCAAGTCCTCAATGTGCAAGCCCATGTCCATAGAGGCTAGGCTCAAGCTGTCACACCCCCGCCCCACCCCCAATATGAGAGCGTGACTTGGCGGGTTAGCATTGACATCCTAGGCATGTCGATTACCCCAAAAATCTTTTATCTTTTATTAAGCACATGCGGAAGCGAATTAAAGACAATCCCCGTACACAAACAAATATGGAAGTCGGGTAACATGTATACAAGCCAAGCAAACAAAAGCAACATATAGTCATACATATATATACATACTAAAAGTTATTTTGATTACATGCCCATCCTAGTCCTGGGCTACTCATATTCATTACCACACATCGACGATCAAAGGCTGAGATAGCCTAGCTCCTCTATCGAGCTCCTCCAAAAATGGCCCCTATCCTAGGCCCTTCTTCTACGATGCTCCTATAGGATCCACTAGAAGGATGAGGCCTCAGATGGGACCTAAAACATCCCCATAAAAAATGAGGCACCAAGCCTCCTACACATGAGGAACCAAGGTGTCTACCCTTCTTGGACCCATACAGTGAATATACTTTTGGTAAGTGATGCCCTCTTCTAAGTCTACTATATACATCACGGTAGTAACCATATCAATCAGAAGACCAGGACGGACGGGTGGTAGTGTTGGTTCACCCATCCCAAACCTGAAATGGTGAAAACAACAAAAGTGAGTCGATGACTCAGTAAGTAGAAATCTCTAATTCTCCTAGAGGAGGGTGTCTCGCCATCGATCCTCAAATATAAGATCACCACCCACTTGTCAATGGCAAATCAATAGCAAGGTTCGTAACTGACCTTGCTTATGCATATGAAGGGCTCTCAATCAGCTATGTGCTTTCAAGCATCAAAGCCAATGAGTTAATGCATAAAAACAAGCCCTCCAAAGATCCGTGACTTACGATCATTCTAGTCACTAAGAGGGATGCGTGCATCACATAAAACTCATTCAAGCACTAAGTAACCCGATGCAAACATATGCTCAAATTGATGCAAGGACTCAACAATACTTATTGAACAAACCCAGCTTTTGCAAGCCTCATTTCCAATTCAGTGCAAGCATCAATTCAAGCATCACACATGCATCAGTCATGGACCACACGTGGACTTCTAGTTTCTTTCAGTCAGTTCCGTTAGTCAAAATCCATCGACTCTTTCAGTATAAACCAAGCATCGGTCCCTCCCTTAGCAACGGGCATCATCCCGATCTCATTATTAGGACAGCATCCAGGGTGACCCCCAAGCATCGGCCTCACCTAGGCCGGCATCATCAACGATCTCAATATCAAGATGACATTAGAGACTTTATCCCAGGGAATGACCCGGTATACCCCAGCATCAGCGGTAAAAGTCCATTGTGTGTCTATGCGTTCAAGCATCAATCAATCCATTTTGTTATCTTGAATCATTACCCGAATGAAAGGCCCAAATACGTGCCATACAAAGTGAATCAATGACTTTTGTGCCCTATTAAACTAGACTCATGCCGGATGCGATTCGGGCTCATGTTCTTGACTTGGAATCGTTCGCTTTGTCTTTGGTATCGACCCGATGCTTGTCCCAAGTAACAACATGCTTCAATGTTGTCCCAAGATCAAGTGTGGACCATGCACCCACCTCAGCACATGTCCAATTTGCCGAGACCTTTCCTCGCATCCAGGTGTGTTCGACACCCACGCGAGACCATGATTTACTTGATATAAAGACAAGTAATTGAAAACACGCAACAAGCACAACATACAAGTAAACACAAGAAAGCGATGAAAAATCCTAAATCGATACACATAGCACATTGCCCTATCGAAGAGTTAGGAAAGTCTACTTACAACTTTTGAATCTAGTTCCAAGATGCTTCTTTGGTGGTCGGTCAACTTCTAGGGTGGCTTGGAGGGGAATGGCATGAAGGAGAGGAGAGGGAGGGAGAGGATAGGAGAGAATGGCTAGGCCTCCAAAATGTGAGGATGCCTTCTCCTATTTATAGACCTCTTCCTCTTAGATTTTTATGCAAACTCATGATTAAACCTAAGATATGAATTGGCCTATATAACCTCCTTAGTTGGCGCCTATGCTTATTTGTGTTTAATTTTGATTGGCCCCCCTATTTCCTTATCCTCCAAAGCTAACTCTAAGCTCATTATCGCCTATGGCACCTAAGGGACACATAAGCCTCTTTAATGCCTAATGTTTTCTTCTAATTGGTTGGCCCTTGCCTTGTTCACCAAGGCTATATTTTAGGGTCATTATGGTGTAACCTTCTAGGGGACACCTAAGTGGTGATTCATCCATGTCATTTATGAACTAAGATCCAAAGTCATTAAATAAAGCCTAGATATTTTTGCCAAGCTACTTGAAAAGCAAGTTTTCTCTCCCCCCCAATTGACATGTGGCATATAATGGATAAGGATAGACTATCGTCAAAGGTTATGGAAGATTCTAGAACCCACAATTACCTCTGGACACTTGTCCAATGATTTATCCCCACATTAATTGATTTGTGTTAAAATCTCATCCAAGGCAATCATGAAACTAACGTAGGGGGTCACCTAATTGGGGAAGTCATTCATATTTGTACACAATTGACGGTTCTACGAGAATTGAGGTTCATGCCAAGATTTACTAAATTGTAATCAAATGAGTGTGACTAAGTTGGTAGCCTTCTTAAACTTGTCCATGACCATTTTCAATTAGAATTGGTCCATTGGATGTCTTAAAATAAACCTCGTGATTGTTCTTGGTTATTTGCCCTAATCGAGTCTTGGTCGGGTGGACCGGGTCCATGGCTGAACATGCCATGTCTTGGTCTATCCAAGGTTTATGTCATTAATTCCCATGATCGATCCTTATACCAAATTCTCACAGCTTGGAATTCGTGGGTGTTACACAAGCCCCCAATGTCCCTACTCATGTCCCTGTGTCGGGACTGAGTACATTAACACCATGCCCAAGACCTCAGTGTGAGTACTCGAGACCTCAGCACCCATGCCCGAGTTCTCGGCATTGGAGCTTGAATCCATTGAGGGGGCCCCAACACTTGGGCCCAAGTCCTTCAAGGCTGGGCTTAGAACCTAATGCCCACGTCCCTATCCATTGACATGGAGCCCAGGTCCATTGAGGTCAAGCCCAGGACTTTGATGCTTGTGCTCTTACCTAGGACCTAGGTACCCATGCCCGGGTTGAGGTCCATCAAGGTCAAAGTCAAAGCCATAATGCCTATACTCAATTTCTCGGCTACTCATGCACAAGTCACTAGTGCTCAAATAAGGTATATTTAATTAAGTAAATCAAATCAAATTTTCTTAACCAAATGGTGAATATTATTTTCAGTTCATATTTAGGTTTTAGCCAAACACTAATAAGTATTGTAATTTTCCTTTTAAAAAAAATGACTTTTTAGAAATTATTAAAAAAAATGTACTTGTTTTGTGATAAAAAAAAAAAAAAAAAAGGAGGTTAGGAAGGGAATATTGTGTCAAAAGCATATCGTTAGCTCTTCGGGCTTATGTAGGCCCAGCTACGTGTATGGCCCATTATTACAACTGTGATAAATCGCTGCATTCGCATGGCAAAACAATCTCAGTGATAAATAAATGCGTCGAAACCTTGGGAAGCAAGAATTAAAGGAAGAGGCTCACATGGAAAACTAGAACTCGCATGATCCGAACGTTGGTTTCGGATTTGGAATTGGGCCCAAAGAGCATAAGATCATAAACACGTAGAATTTCTTCATGGACTTAACGTTTTATCATTGTAAAAGCCCTAGTGGTATGGAAAAGGTCTTGTTTTGATTCAAATGAGACTTTTGAAAACCAATGAGAGATTCAGATTGAGAAACGAATATTATATGATTGGATTGTCAATGAAATGGTATTAACTTATTAATGGGCGAACTTGCCCAATTAGTCCTAAACTTATTGTACAATTATCAATTCAATCATAGATTTTCAAATTTTGGCCAATGTATCCCAAACCATTATGTCTATCGGAAAACTCTAACATAACAATCCACAATTTGCGTGAAATAGCCGGTGATAAATAGACACCATATCGGTATATCTTGCGATAATTAGCCGAAATGACTATATTGAATTTTGAACAAAGGTTTAGGAATACATTAACAAAATCGAAAAGTTTTGGATTGAATTAATACTCATATAATAGGTTTAGAATTAACTGTGTAATTATCTCCTTATTATTGAGCTAAAGTTGATTTTGTTAAAAGAAACTTATGGATGGATGAAACTTTCACTCCGAAAATATGCAGGAGAAGAATTTATTTTTACTTGTCATATAGTATTAACTAACTGTCTTAGATGATTAAAGTTAAACATGTCATTTAGTGGAATATTTGTTCTTTTGTGCTTAAAACTCTAAAAATTTCCCTCAATCTTTCTTTCACGAGAATTTCAAACCTTTTCCCCCAACTTGATATTTTGTTGCTAGAATCTGAGTACAGATTGCTGACCAGCACATGATTCGAGTGAAACTGATTAATGCACTTCAGGTTGATGGATCACCACAGCTTTTTTCATGATCTCTTTTTCTGCTGCACTTCTACGTGGGGGTCACCTGCTTCGGTGGTGTCCCCAGGCACGTTTGGCAATCGGAAACAAGACGCCAAATCACATCTCCATCGCACACCCTGTAAACCACCACATCGTCTAAAGCCGGGACCACACGCTCCCCTCAAAATTTCAAAAGAACCCGTAAACGATCTATGAAAAAATCTTATCTTTATGCAGCATGACATGACAATTAAAATTCATGCTCTCAGGTTCACGAGATCTTGCGCTGTGACATGATGATCTTGAATTCCGTGAATTAAATTAGGCCACAAGCATTCATCTAGCATCGCTTTCTCGGTCGGGCTGGCTTCGTCTCTTTTTCTTTGTAAAAAAGAAAAAGAGAGAGAAAAATTGCAATTAACAAATAGAAATTCCTTCCACGCTCGAAGAACTAGAGGCTCTACAGTTTCTTTTCTTAATCAAAACTGGAGACGGACGTGGCGCTGGTCTGCACCAGCAAAGAGATCACTGTTCTTCATTTGCTCCTATCTCTTCAGCCCTGGCCTAGATGAATGCCTCTTTGATCTGGGGCAACCAGTATTTCTTCCTGAACCCGGCTTTTCCCATAAAGAAACTAATTCAAAACACAGACTCGTGATCAATCTCCCCCAAGTCCTCCAGTTGTGGGTACTCGTTCAAGTCCGGGGTGCGGCATGGCCTCGACTTGGCCGGCGCCGCCGCCTGGACAGCATCGACCTGGGCCCCGACCTCAGCTGCACGCCTGCGGATGGAGGCGGCTGAGACCTCACCCAGCGAGTCCTGGCCCTCGTGCAAGATGAGGTCGGGGAAGTTGAGGCGGGCAGAGGGGCCACGGAGGTAGAACACAGCGGTGTCGTAGGCGCGGGCGGCAGCCACGGCGGTGGCGTAGGAGCCGAGCCAGATACGGGAGCGCTTGTTGGGCTCCCTGATCTCAGCCACCCACTTACCCCACTTCCTCATCCGGATACCCCTGTACGGCTTCTGGTGCGGTCTTCTCCTGATTCGCTGCTTCTCTGTCGTCTCATCGTAGCGTTCGCTTTCCATAGTAAGCTCTTAGTTCTTGAGAGAGAGAGAGAGGGGATAGGGGGAGTGAAGATTGGTTTTCTACGGAGAGGTTAAGGAGGAAGATCAAGTGCTGGAGGGTATAAATAGAGAGAGAGAGAGGCTGATGAATTTGGCAAGAAGATAGGCACGCCTAGTTGCCGTCTTCTACAGCACAAGCGCGAAGCCGCCTTTTCTTAATCTTCAAAACTCGGCCGACATGAGTCTCTCTCTCTCTCTCTCGCGTATAGGAAAGGGGAAATTTCTCACGTCGGTGAAGAGAGGGGACTGTTATATTCAGTTGATCGGGGACAGTCATGTCGGTTTTTTATGACAAAGTCGACAGTTTGTACCGTCACGTGGTGTTTTTTGGGTGGACTTTATGCACGTGCCCGCAAAGGAGAGAGGGGGGAAGGTGGGGAGAAGACGGGGCGAAATTCATGCTTGTCAAAGGGAACAAGTCGACGTTTTTGAAGAGAAGTGTTTTGCACGACATTACCGGGGGGTGTTGTGTGTGGGGGGTGGGTGAGGCCCGAAATTTCTAGTTAAAATTTGAAGTATATTGCACTCTGAAAATTGACCCTATAATATGAACTAGCGAAAAAAAAAAAAATTTGTGACAAGTATGCTATCTCACATACACCGCTCTTCCGGTTTCAAAATAGGAAATGCCTATTAGATACCAAATTCCTTAATTTGTCCTTTGAACAGTACTCAATTGAACAAAAATTCTAAGTTTAGTAATTTGTGTAAAGATATCTAGTCAAAGATGATATCTTTATCTAGTGAACTAATACCAAAGATTTTGGTAGTGGTGAAGCAATGGAGAAAGAACTGTATGGTGATGGGCTTGCTCTGAACTCTTGTAACGGCCCTGTTTGATTCAGCATTCCCAAGGGGCTTAAGAAAAAATTTAGGTATTTGGTTCAGCATTTGGAGGTGTCATTGGCCAAATCCTAGCATTTGAAATGCTAAAAGCCCAAAGCAGGTAGGGATCTACTTTAGACTTTCAGTATTTCGAAAATGCAAGTCCACATCTACTATTCATCCGTTGACTTCTTCTTTTTCTTTTTTTAAATTGATTATCTTCCCCACACCCCCAACCGCCGTTGATCGGCAACGGAGTTTCGTCGGATTTTATTTTTATTTTTATTTTAAAAAAAAATAATAAAAACCCTTTGCAAATGTTGGGTTCACCTTTTTTTTTTTATTGTCATTTTTATCTTTTGACAATCAATAGCCCAACTTTTTATCAATACACTAGAATGATCATTAATTAACAAAGATGATTAATACTACAATAATTAAAAAAAATATTCAAAGTTGAAAACAAACCTAAAAGAACCCTAGGCCAAAAGTTGAGCTTTGCATCTAATTTATAATCAAATTCTTTTCATATAATTTTTAAATAAATTTACTAATATATATCTTTTACATTACTCTCAACATGAAAATGTAAAAGGTTATATAGTCATTGTTTTTTTTTTTTTTTTTGCAATTTTAAAAATACTAAAACTAAAAAACTTAATTTGGTCACACTAAAAGGCTTTTCAAATATATGTTTACCAAACAGTCTTGCATTTCCTTAAAGCACATTTCAGTTATAATTTACCAAACAGTCTAGTATTGCAGAAAACCCTTTTACCTCAAAGGTATTTGCATTCTCCCAATGGTATTTCCCCAAAGCCGAACCAAACGGGCCCAACAAAGGTATCTCCAAAAGGGGAGTTAAGGTACTGGATATATATCTTCATATCAAGAACAGAAGCACTGGCCCTAGTGTCAATGAGGGCAATGACAAAAATAAGCTTATTATATTTGGATGGATATATTTTAATAGGGAAATATGAGAGAATAGAAGGAGAATATGCACAAAGATCTTAAATTTTTGGAGGTTCAAAATTTCCTAAAGAGAAGAAGATTCCTTCTTCAGATTCTTTAGACGAACTTTCAATGTCACTAGTTTGTGACCAACTTTGGATGACACACATAGCATGTTTGGTGGGTTCATCTTTAAGGAGAATACTGATTCAACATCATCATCCTAGAGTGACACTCTAGTTTTCTCTTCTATTTTTTGAATCAAATGAGAATTTCTTTCTCTAGCCTTTGGATAGTTCTTCGCAGAATGTCCTTTCTTGTTGCAAACATAGCAACTATTAAATTTTCTATGTTCTCTAGAAGAATCTAGTCTAGAGCATCTTCTTTGCAAAAATTGCCATTTATGCCTACTCCTTGTATGTCCTAAGAAAAATCTTTTGAAGTGTCTTCGCTGCTTGCATTGATCACTGCAAGAAGGATCATCACAGAAATTTTTCTTTGAACATCTAACTATAAACTTAGGTTTTTGGTAAGCCCAGTGAAGTTCTCCGTTACTTTTAACATAACTCCTAAAAGCTTTTTTTATGAATGCAAAGATCATCAAAAGCAAGATATATCTCCTACTAGAGTTTCTAAGAAGAACATTGGTAATTGTCGGCTCTTTACTCTAAAGAGATTGTTTCACAACTTGTCCAATTCTTTTGGAATAGAGGACAAGAATATCTACTCAAAATTTAGAAAAGCTCCAAGAGCACTGAATAATGGGATAAGTTCACTAGAAGTCCTAAAACTAATCACAATAGTATAATTGAGTCCTAAAACTTGCAAAAAAGTGTAATCAAGTTCTAAAACTTATCAAATAGATGCAATTAAGTCTTAAAATTAATACCATCAGTTTATCAACGAAAAATGCTGATGTGACATTTTTAAATTAATTTCCCTCTCCTAGTTGTCATTCTTTATTGTTTTCTTTTGTGAATCTTATTTAAATCATATTTAAAAACTAAAAATAAAAAAGGCTAACATTTTATTTAAAAAAATTGAAAAAAAAAAAAAAGAGAGAGAGAGAAAAGAGAAAGGTAGTGTAGGGCCACATCAATAAGTGCTGCCACCACTACCACTCATTGCTAGCCTTAGGCAAGGGTGGCCAACCC
Source organism: Eucalyptus grandis (assembly GCF_016545825.1). Classification (NCBI taxonomy): domain Eukaryota; kingdom Viridiplantae; phylum Streptophyta; class Magnoliopsida; order Myrtales; family Myrtaceae; genus Eucalyptus; species Eucalyptus grandis. Next base: position 11,263,687 of record NC_052613.1, read on the forward strand.
TCGCCAGCTCCAAGCAAGGCCTTGCCAGCCTTAGGCAAAGGCAGGTGACTTGCGCCACCCCAAGCAAGGGTACCCACCTAGATTTGGGCAACACCTACTGTCACTTGGAGCCGATGAGGCCTCGCCAGCCCCAAGCAAAGGCCAATGACACTCATTAGGCCCAGGCGAGCACCGTCGTAACCCAAATTGAGACGCCCAAGCACGAACCTGAGCTAACTATGGTCGCTAACCCTCGCTTGGGGCCAACAACGCCTTGCCTAAGACTGGCGAGAGCCAATCACCCTCGCTCGAGCCAACAGAGGTTATTAGCCCCTTCGGCGATGGGTGGTAATGGCGGCAGTGACACCTATCAGCGTGGTCCTACCCTACCCTTCTCTTCTCTCTTTTTTTCTTTCTATTTTGTTTTTTTAATAAAATTTTCACTATTTCAATTTTTTAATTTGATTTAAATAATATTTTAAAAAGAAAACAATAAAAAATGCCAGCTAGGAGAGAGAAATTTATTTAAAATTGCCATGTCAGCATTTTCCATTAAATAAATTGATGATGTTAACTTTAAGACTTCATTGCACCTATTTCACAAGTTTTAAGATTTGATTGCATTTTTTGCAAGTTTTAGGACTTAATTGTACTTTCATAGCAAATTTTAGAACCCCTAGTGAACTTATCCCTAAAATAATTTAAGCTCAATAAGATCTTCTAGTTTACCAATAAAGAATTGGTGAGTAATCTGAATCCCATGATGAAAATTTGTTTAAAGTAGGTATGTCATTTGATCCTCATCAAAGATAGTTCTCGACCAATCTTTTAGGCCTCTAGTAAATTTGCTCACAAACTCGGTCAATATATCATACCAACTTTTGACAATAAGTGCTTTGGCATTAAACCAAGCATGAAATTTACATAATCTTTTTGGCCGTTTAGAGTATGAAATATCATTGAGTGTGAAGCATTATTGTAAGGTTGAAGATCTATGATCTAGGTTTGAGTCATGAAGATTTACAACTTCTAGCCCATATGAATTTGATTTCATTTCAGCCTTAAGGGGGTTGGCCATAAAGATAGTAGGCTCATGAGAAACTTGTGTTTCTGGCTTAGAGATTAAAGTATTTTCAAGGGAAAATGAATCTAATTGTGAAGTTGATTCAGAATGAAAGAGTTATTTTGTTTGGTGGAGTTGAATGCGACAATGGCCAGTATCTTTTGTTGACTCTAGTCTCACAATAAAGCATCAAGTACATTTAAGACCATATAGGTAAAGGGAGACTCCTGGAAAGGTTCAAGATCTGGTTTCTTTTCTAGTCTTCCCGACATTTTCACAGCAAAAGCAATGTTAGGTCAAGTGCAAACTTGAGCATATATCAAGCTTTCGATAGCTGAAGCATATGAAATGGTTCATTTGTTTCCTTTCTAGATCATTCTTAGGGCACTAGTTCAAATTGAACCTGTCACCCTTCATTTTAGGTGCTATACTTGGTGAACAATTTTTCATCCAAAATCTCTCTAAGACCTTATTGATATAGGTTTATTGAGATAGTCCCAAAATTTCTCAAGGTCTATTTCCATGGATCTTAATACCAGTGACATAAGATGCCTTACCCAAGTCCTTCATGTCAAAACTCTTATAAAGGAATTGTTCCATCTCATATATTAATCATTTATCATTGGTTGCAAGTAGAATATCATCTACATATAAAACAAGAAAACGAATTTTGCTCCCACTAACCTTTTAGTATATACATTGATCCATAACATTCTCTACAAAATTGAATGAAATGATAACCTCACGAAATCTTAAGTACCATTGATGAGATGCTTGTTTCAAGCCATAGATAGATCTCTTAAGCTTGCATATCAATTGCTCACCTTTACTAGAAGAAAATTCTTCAGGTTGTTTCATGTAAACCTCTTCCTCTAGTTCCCCATCGAGGAACGTTGTTTTTACATCAATTTGATGTAATTCCATATCAAAATGGATAGCCAATGCCAAAATAATATGATAATCTTTTTTAGATACAGGAGAAAATGTCTTAGTGTAATCGATTATTTCCTTTTGAGTGAATCATTTGGCCATGAGTCTAACTTTATATTTTTCAATGTTACCCAATGAATCATTCTTAGTTTTGGAGACTCATTTACAACTAATAGCTTTCGCATCATCAGGCAATTCAACCAAATCCCATATTTTGTTAGATGCCATAAAATTCATCTCTTCCTTCATGACATTTTACCACAAATTAGATTTAATAGCATTCATGGCTTGTGAAAATGTTTTAGGATCATTCTCAGCTCTAATATTATAGTCAGATTCTTGTAAATACACAATATAATCACTAGGAATTGTTGATTTCTTCATTCTAGTAGAACTTCTTAATGTTGCATCAACATTCTCTTGAGATGCGTGTTGATCAACTGGTTATTCAACAGTTTGGTAATTACTGAACAATTGGATTTACTAAATTAATATCAGCAAGTTGTAGAACTTCAATGATTGGTTGTTTAATAACTGATTGAACTAAAGGGGCGTTATGAACAACAACCAACCTTATACTTGAAATAAAAGATTGAGTGTCTAAATAATCTTTCTTAGGAATAAGATCCTTTGATCGATCGCTCCCACTAATCAAGTCATTTTCAAGAAACTTAACATTTCTTGATTGTGAAATGGACAATAAAACATGTATCCCTTGTACCTTTCGGCATATCCAATGAAACGCCCACTAATGATCCTTGAGTCCAACTTCTTTTCTTGTGGATTGTAGACTCTCGCTTTAGATAAGCACCCCAAACGTAAATGTTGCAAGCTTAGTTTCTAACCTTTAAACAACTCAAAAAAGTGTTATTGGGATAGTCTTGGTCGGAACCCAATTTAATATATACATTGCCGTCTTAAGTACTTTAGTCCACAAGGACATAAGAAGTTTGGAGCGTTAAGCATACTCTTTACCATATCCAATAAAAATTTGTTTCTCCATTCCGCTACACCATTTTGGTTCGGAGAACTAGGTATAGTATATTAGGCAACTATCCCATGCTTTTGAATAAACTTTGCAAATGGATCAAGTGCTTGTTTATCTTCAATGTATGTACCATAGAATACGCCACCTTTATCTGATCTCAGTTTGCTTACCGCATTATTTTTCTACTTCCACCTTAAATACCTCAAAGGTATCTAACGCTTCATGTTTATTATGAAGCAAAAGTAGAGAAACATAATGTGAGTAGTTATCTATGAATGAGATAAATTATTTTCGACCATACAAGTCGATATCTAGACTACAAATATCCGTATGTATGATTTCTAATATTTTTGTACTCCTCTTGGCACATTTCTTCGTCTTGTTGATCTACTTTCATTTTATGCTGTCCACACAAGCATCATAATCGGTAAAATCTAAAGTACTGAATACTCCATTATTTATCAATCACTTATTCTATCTATGGAGATATGTCACAATCTTCGATGTCACGATATAGAGAAATCTTTATTCACAACACATCATTTTATACCAGCGTTATCATGAACATTCATTGTATTATAATAGACATGGTTTTATAAATTAATTCGGAAAAGATCATCAGACAAAGTACCACTCTTAACAATTTTAGATTTAAATGATAAACCGAAGTTTGAATTTGAAAAGTTAAAAGAGTATCCTAAAAACGCAAGTCTTGAAATTGAAATGAAATTTCTAGAAAAACTAGAAACATAAAAGATCATTTCCAAATTCAAAACAAAGCCACTATTAAGAATTAATCTACATGTCTCAATAGTTTCCACATGCAAATGCATCTTATTTCCTGAATAGATATTTTGTTCATTTCCCACTAGCTTCTTGTGATTTTGAAAACCCTGCAAAAAATCCAAAATGTGGACTATAGATCTAGAATCAATTTATCAAGTGTAGTGACTTATATCATCCATATTAGATTCATAATAAACACAAGAGATTAGATTACCTTTCTTCTTGAGTCAGACCTTAAAACTGATGCAATCCTTCCTTATATGTCTCTTCTTTTTACAAAAGAAACATTTGGATTATTTCTTAATGTGAGCTTTGAGAGGTATCTTACTTTTTCCCTTCTGCTTGCCATGACTTTTATTCTTTCCTCTTGCTGTCAAATGAGCACTTTCTCACAATTTCACACTCAGTCTTTCTTCCTCTTGAACAAATAGTTCATTAATTGACCATTTATTCTTATGCGTGTCGTAAGAGATCTTGAAAGGTACATACTGTTACGAGAAAGTGTCCAGAATATAGTATACAATGAAGGATTCAGATATCTCAACCTCAAGATTCCTAAGCTGAGCTAAAATATCTCTCATCTTCTTGATGTGCTCACGCACATCTCTAACACTAGTAAACTTCATAATCAGGCTCATAGCATGCGCCTTCTCTAAAGTCTCAAATCATGCATCAATGGCCTCTAATAAAGCCTTAGCATTGTTATATTGAGCAACTGAACCACAGATACTAAGAGATATTTTAGCTCTTATAAACATCGTACTAAGGTGGTTGAACCACTCCCATTAATCATAAAGGACTATCTCAGTTGCAATGCTTAAATCAGTAGGAGTAGGTGGTTCGTCTTTCCTTATAGTATGGTCAATGTCCATCCACCCAAATTGAAGAAGAACTAAGTCCTTTTAAACTTTATAGTTTTTACCATTCAATATGTGAACATCACACTTAAATTCAGAGAAATTCACAGGTTACAAAACTACATATCAAACAATCATGCTTATGTTACAAAATTTGAGGCAAAAATATTCATAAATCATATTTTACCGATATAAACATGTCACCAATATGAATCACATAACATAAAAACTGTCTATAGGCTAAGTTTTTAATTTAAATAGATTCATAATTACATCATGAAGAAATTACCATATTATGTTCCTTTCGTTAATCCCTGTGGGCAAACTAAGAAAAATAATATGTTATTTCATCCTTAATAATCATATTAATATAATGAAAGTTCCTATGGGATAAAATTCATAATATTAATATGATTAATTATAATCAATGTCCATTTCTAAATCTGATCTGAAGGCTTTCAATAAATAATTTAATTAATTCAAGATGATGTTGCTACTTTCTAATTAATTAAAATATATGGATCTTGGACATTTTAATTGCATGCATAAAATATTCACAAAATACACGAAGGGCATAATAGTAAATAAATGCACCAAAGGGCAAAACAATAAAATAAATTCGGCCAAGGATAGAACCATAAATTCAACGTCAAGGGTAAAATCGCAATAACAACAAAAAAAGAGGGGCAAAGCAGTAAATAAATTAGGCAATGGGCAAAACTACAATAACAGCCAAGAAGGAGGGCAAAACGGTAAATAAATGGAAAAACGACTTATGGCGCCTATACAACACGCACTTCAATGACTGCCTACACACACCCTCTTCATCGAACGGGCACGTGGCCCGCTTATGCCTGCAATTGCCCTAGCACGTAGCCTGTTTACACCCGCAACTACCCTGGCACATAGCCTGTTTACACCCGCAACTGCCCTGGCACGTAGCCTGTTTACATGCGCTTGCAATTGTGGGTGCAATTGGGAGTTGCTGGTGCATGGCGCCCATGCGCCAGCCATTTCGTGCCCATGGGGCCACACGCCTTTTTCCTCCACACACGTAGACTTGTTTCTTTTGTCGTTTTCGCCATGCTTTAATTGCCCATTTCTTCTCCAACAGCCCATCTCAGACAGAAATTGATAATGTGTTATAGACCATGTCGACGTGGCCACATAGGTTCAAGTTTAGGTGAAAATGGCCAAGAAATTGGCCCAAATCTAACAAAACTTCCTCAAACACAAAACCCTTAACCACCGCAACTTTCGCCACCCAGTTAGCCTTCAGCAAACACCGATATGCTGAAATAACTTACGACTATTTTTCCTCATGGCAGTGTGACTATACCAATCTGAAGCCAAGTAGTGGGCCGTCGAAATTTGGCTAAAATCGGCGATTTCCCTCTTGACCCCAAAATGGCCAAATTATTGTTCATCTCAAAAGTCCCAAAAAAAAAAAACCAAAAATTTGACAAAAATAAGGTAGAGACACTAAAAATACTCTGATACCAAATGTTAGACATAAAAATCATATGGGAAAAAACATAATCAAACGTAAACAAACCTTCAGTCATTGTTCGTATTTGCTTTCGTTGGAAACTCATGGAGATTCAACGAAATTACGGGCACACTCTACTAACCCAATCCCTTTGCATATTGATGGTGTATCCCAAATGAGAGAGTTTGCATTAGACATTATGATTACCCTTGCGAAATAAACGATTGTTTTTTTTTTATATATCGTCTCCCATCAAGGCGATTACCAAATAGGTGGTTGTCACGAAGAAGTACAAAGTGTGGAAAAATTGTATGTGGAATAACTACTACTTAAAGCAAAAACATGGGTCCCAAAATGTGAGATCACATTATATATAACATAGATATGAGAGAAATATAGGGGTTTAACAAAAACATAATATGGACATAATTGTCTAAGGTAAGTATATGAAATTTTATTATCTTCATTAGGATAATAAAATCTCATAAAAATAGTCAATTTTGGAGACATTAGAAGTGCGAAGTTCTAACGGAGGGCTCAAAGAAACTAGGGCAATTACAGTTGTAAGAGCAGAATTGTGAGAGGACACTATCAGAGTAATGAAATTCGTCCCTTCTGCATTGGATATTCAACTCAAAGCTAACAATATGCTGAATAATGCCATGGCTCTAATACTAGAAAATTGGCCTATGATATGAACCAAAGAAAACAAAAATAGAATTTGTAGTAGGTATGGTATTGCACACGCATGGCTCTTCTAGCCTCAGAATAAGGACTGTCCATTGGCTACTAAGTTCCTTCTCGTTTTTGACTCATATCATAGAAAATTTTATGATAGTAGAATCCTTATGCATAGGTTCCATGTTGTGGTAAGTGTAGAGCATACTATCAAGATCAATCAAAACATCTATAGTTTTAAAGAATTATATCAAGCAAAAAGGAATGTAGGAAAGAGCTTTAAGAATTTATAGCAAATTGCACAATATTATTTTTAGGGAGCCGCTCTTAATTTTTCCACTTGACACTGACATATTGGGAAATAAGTTGATGGCAGATAAAAGAGGAGAATTACCAAAAAAGTCCTAAATCTATTGTAATTGTGCCAATTCAGTCCTAAACTTTTTTTTTTGTCCAATTTAGTCCTAAACCTTTTATAATTGTGCCAATTCAATCCATCGGGCCAAAATTGGCCGGCCGGTCTTGACGTGGACGCCGGCGGGGACGATCGGGGCGAGTAATTTTTAATATTTTAAATATTTTTTTATTTTTTTCGAATTTTTAAATATTTTAAATATTTTTTTTTTGGCCTTCTTGAATCTTCTCCTTCCTTTGGCCGTTCCGGCCAGAGGTGAGGGCCGGCGAGGTCAGCCTCGCCAGCCACTGGCGAGGCTCGCCCCTCCGGCCACTGACGGAGGCGAGCCTCGCCCGGCGACGGCGAGGCGGCCGTCGCTAGATCTTGCTAGGCGAGACCGAGCCTCACCGGATCTGGCGACGGCGGCCTCGCCGTCCGCCGGGCGAGGCCGAGCCTCGCCCCGGATCCGGCGAGCTCGGCCCTCGGCCACCGGCGAGGCGAGGCCCCGCCGCGCTGCGTGGTGTAGTCAAGGAACCCGCGGAGGAGCTCGATCTCGTCCTCGTCGAGTCCGAGGCGCCGGAATAGGGTTTTGGCGACGGTCACGGCGGGAGGGCCGCTTGAGCTCGGAGGGGAGATCGTGCCGACGATCCGAGGGACGGGGAGGCGGCGATGGCGATGGCAGCCTCGCCGGCCACTAGGCGAGGTCGACCCTCGCCCTCGCCGGTGGTCGGCGAGGCGGCCGTCGCCCGGATCTGGCGAGGCTCGCCTCTGCCGCTGGGCCGGCGGGGTGAGCCTCGCCGGTGGCGGCGAGGCTAACCTCGCGGCCCTCACCTCCCGGCCAGCGTCGCCGGGAAGGAGAAGAAGCCAAAAAAAAAAAAAATTAAAAAATATTTAAAAATATTTAAAAATTCGAAAAAAATAAAAAAAAATATTAAAAAATTACCTCGCCGGCTGGTTGTCCCCCGCCGGCATCCACGTCAGCGCTGGCCGGCCAATTTTGGCTGAATGGACTGAATTGGCACAGTTATAAAAGGTTTAAGACTAAATTGAACAAAAAAAAAAGTTTTGGACTGAATTCGCACAATTGCAATAGGTTTAGGACTTTTTTGGTAATTCTCCCCAGATAAAAGCTTTGGATGTCCGAGGATAATTTCACTCCCACCATGCAATTTAAGGATTGCTCCATGTCGATTGTGTAACTGTTACATTTATATGTACATTCAATCCCATATGCGGTCCTGAAGAGCAACGTGGCATTTGCAATGTTTACAAGGTGCGGTGTACTGAAAAATATACTATAGTTCTTGTGCTGTTTTCGTCTTCGAGACGCGAGAAAAAAAAAAAACGCTCCTGAGAATAATGATTCAAGCATGGTTACATTGATTTTTAATTGATGAGTCACAAGTTTTTTTTTTCCAATACACTCTCTCTCTTATATCATGTGTAGTCGATATATTGAAAGTGAAAGATTTCCTCATAAGGTACAGTAAATGAATTCAGTCCCATTAGCATGGGACCCCCTTCCTCATCCATTTTCCGTTTCAATCCGGTGTGGACATCCGACTACCATGTCAAAATTGTGGCCAATATGAACTCAAAACTTAGAACAAAATCCCTTAAGATATTTAGCGGGTGACAAATAAAAAGAAATGTCATGAGATGTCAATGGGTCCTTAACGTTGTAGCATACAAATTGTGTTACAAAACTTTGGCGGATAAAATATGTACTACCATTGCGTTGTCTTCCTATGCATTCGGGTTTGGCACGTCTATATAGGATTAAGTAAAAGCAAGAAGCGCTTTTTTTGCACTCTCCCAACAAATTCAAAACATTACTCAAATTTTCAACGATGACGAAGAAATTATATATGAATCTACTGGTCAATATTTATAAGTTGTGAAAATTAGATATTTCAAAATGCATTTATCCGAGCACGCTTTTCTAGTTGCATGTCCCAGAAACATCGATCAAGCATGAACGTTTCCGAGAAATTTATCATGTGGAGAGAGAGAGAGAGAGAGAGAGAGAGAGAGGGGTCGCTGCCATGATGAAGACCCAAAAAGAGTAGAAAAAGAGAGAACTAGACTTTCCGTCCACGCAATCGCAAGCCCGTCCAATGGCCATGAACGAAACAACACGCAATTTGCAAATATGAAAGAAAAAGCCAAAAAAATTAATAATAAGAGAGTCGACGGAAAATCGGGCGGTCGAAATTCAAGTGTATCTCCTGGCAAGATTCGGTTATTTTTATTTAATATATCCTCTCTCTTTAAAAAAAAAAATCTGAAATGAAACTTCTTGTGGATAACCTTTCAGAAAAACAAGCAATGGACTTTAAAAAGCAGCAGCCGAAAAAGCGGACTAGGACGCTTTGGGCGGGTAGGTCGATCGACTTATCTACCACAATGACTCGAGAGGTGATGATTCGTTCATGGATTAAAAGCACCCACCTTTCTGTATTCGACAATTTGATATCGATAGCATTTGCGAATTAATGTGCCGCTAGTTAACTAAATAAATATGTTCAAATTTAGAGGAAAGTAGCAAGCAAAGGGTGGCTGATCACGTGACAGGATGGGTCGAACCGGAAGACACAGGGCCATTGCCTGCCGCTAACTCCGTCAAATGAACATGGGAATGGAGCAACTAGGCCTAACGTGCTTGGCAGTTTTAATAGAACTGCATCTGCCTGCTGACCTCGAAGCTCAACGTCGTTGAGCTCTCGCCTTGGTGACCGGTTAGTACCTTGAATTCTATCGTGCTTTGGGGACAAAAAGAGTAGAAACAAAGAGGACCCAGATGGAAATGAGTTAGGCTCAATGTGAATGGGGATTCAGTTTGGGGGAATTGGAGAAGAAAAAGGTGAAAGAGCTCTCCAGGGACTTCCATCAAACACTTTAGATGCAGCCAGGGCTTTTCTTGAGCGGTTCCAAGTCCACATCTTTCTAAAAAGAGAGCAAAAATCCCGCTTTCAGGATCTCGCGAGGATTGGTGATGGGCCTTCTGTTAGGCAAGGTTTGAGCTTATGTAACCTGATGCAATAATATTACCTGGTCTCCATCCGTATCTTGAGTTGCGGAAGCGATTTTGTTGCTTCACCAGTAATTATTTGCATTTTTGTTATCTATCCACCGAAAAGTTTGCCGTTAGTCAAGTCAAGAGTACTACTATGGAGGTGAAAATACGATAGAAATATCTACAGAAAATAGTTGGGTTTCCTTTCATGAATATCAAAACCTGTAGGTGAAGTCTTATTCTAGAATTTAGACACATAGAGAACACCTAGAAGGTAATGGCAACTCTAGGAGTTGACTAATGGTTATCAGTGATAGGGGTAAGCATGATTTTAGTGGTAAGGTTCTAGAAAGATGGGGTAAGCATGATTTTAGTGGTAAGGTTCTAGAAAGATATGGTTCGATTCCTGGTTTCACTTTTATAGGAAGGATTAGGAAACGGGAATCGGGAATCGAAACCAGAACCAAGACCGGAAACCTAAAGCAAATTCCCTAATTTTTCTTCCAAACTAGAAACTAAAGTGATGTTTATATGTTTATATATTGTAATTTTTTTTTGTAATATCTAATGAGTGAATGTTTTATTTAATTCCTTTTTTTCAGATATGGATTGTCTTAATAAGGAGATCGTCATCAGTAAATAGAGTTTACCAATTGAAGTAATGAATATATGTGGTGAGGCTTTCCAATAATTATTTTAGATTAGTTAATAGTAATTGTAAATTTAAAACTATTATTAAGTGACTAACTATGGTTGTTGTTTCTTTTGATTTCAGGTGATTAAAATTTGGAATAATTTTTCATGGATGATTAACGACTGAAGTTCTATAATTTATGTCTTATTTTACGTGTTTTGAAGATTTTTTTATTTAATTTATTTTACTTGTTCATCTATTGTTGCTATTGATAAATGAGAAACTTTCATCTTTATTGTTATGTGTTTTATACCTAAAATGAGAAATTTTATTATTTATTTTATTTTACATGCTCATCTTTTATGGACCGAAGTTCTATAATGTAGGTTTTATGTTACGAGTTTTGAACTTAAAGTGATGTTTTATGGATTTTTTTCTTAAATTTAAAAAAGAAAGAAAAAAAAGAAAGAAAGAGCAAGTTAGACCTCGGAACTTGTTTGTGACAAGGTAAATTCCAAGTTTCAGGTTCTAATGAGTAAGTTCCAAGTTCTAGGCAAAATTTCTAAGGAACCTAGAATTGCTCACCCCTAATCAGTGACAACATATAACAAACAAACTTGAAAATAGCTAATGACACTCAAGAAGGGATGAGTTCATACTTCGGAATCATAGAGGATTACTCCAGTGAGGACGGAAAAGGTAATCTACTTTACACCAAGCCGCCTTTGTACTAACATTATACACATAATTTACCAAGTGCTAATATTCTATATAGCAAATACTGAGATAAAAACAACATGAGTGTTACACCTTTTGTATGTCACTCATTTGAATGTCAGAACTTTTTTCACCCACTTAAGGGCCATAAGTGATTTGCCTTATTGAAAAATCCAACGCGAACGTCATTTGTTGTACATGGTATCACCAATGTTAATAATGACAACTAATAAATAATTCAAAAATAAAAAATTTCCTGTCAAAATGGAAAATTAATATAAAAAAAAATCTATGTCAATGATTTGCCAAGAATGGCACTTAAAATATTGATTTTGCTTCAATGTGGCACTTAAATGAGCAAAAAAAAAAAAGTTATAGCATTCAAAGAAGCACCATATGAAAGTTATGCACTCCTACTATCATTATCCCGGACATTTTTATTTATAAGTGAAAAGGTTGGAGAGGGCCAATCAATGCAACTATGGACCTAAACTTTATCATACGGGTCATATGTAGACAAATGCCTTGCATTAATTAATTCTTTATAAGGCATATTAATGGAAGTGAGTACCATATATATAGAACTAGGTACTTACCATGAATGAGGCCTATTGCATATAAAATCCAAAATATGTTGAATTTAATTTTTAATGACGAAAAGAAAATCACCAAAACCATTATTATGTATTAATACATGAGTAGTATTAATTACAAATTATCTTATTTGCATCTCCTTTTTCCCAACCACGACGCTTGACTCTAGAAACCCATTATACTCTCTCCTTATTTTACTCGTATGAACTCAAATATATATAAACAAGCTGGGTTTGACATTGAATGATCAATTATGTTAAAAAAAATAATCACATAAAGGCTCGCACTTTTTTCCATCCATTTTTTGACTTCCGATGTCTCATAATACTTTAAATTGATCATAATATCTCTAGTAGGTCCCAGATTTAATATTAATCCTTACCTTTTTCTTTTTTCTTTCTTTGAAAATTCTGATACATTTAGAATTAACAAAAATATATATATATATCTGCCAATGGTTTGATTGGATTGTCATAGAGTGCAATTACAATTGTGTCATAATTTTCTCATCAACAACTATTCATTCCACTTAATTAGCCCTACTTTCTAGTTTTGTCAATATAGTCCTAAACTTTTGGGCGATATTACAATGTAGTCTTTTCCCGCCAATTACCACCAAATATTGTTGGCGTGACATCTAGTCATTACTGGCCATCCTAAGTGGCATTCTAACATGGGCAAATTGTTGAATTCCAAGTCACAATTTGTGACGGCAATTGTTAGAGTTATTTAGGAATATTATGATAGCTTTTGTATCTCTCAAGATTATGTGGATATCCTCTATGATTTTGTGTATCTTAATTGATATATTATCTCATTTAGTCATTCATAAAGCCTATAAATAAGCTAATAATCTTCATTACGAATATATCAAAATATATAGAAAATTATTTATTTCTCTTTTCCACATTCTTCTAAACTTGTTATCAGAGCTTTCTTTCATGAGGCAAACCTAGTGCACCGACTGCACTACGCACCCAATGCACCTTAGAAATTTCCCAATATTTTTCTACTTTATCATTCTCAATGATGCACCTATGCATCCCAAGCAAATAAATCCATCCTTGCTGCTCAACAATGTTCACCTAAGTGCATCATTCGCATTTGAGTAAGCGCTACGATGGTTGTTTTAGGATGTCCCTAACGTGTCGAGAGTTGAGCTTTTCTTTTCCATGGAGGTATTTTTCGACGCCCCAAAGACACGTTTTCACATTATAACTTTTCCCTCAGCGGTGCCCGACTTATCCGTTTTTTGTAACCATGTCAGCCACATTGGCTGCGTTTAAGTTACTGTCCCAACGACAAAGTTGACCACAAAGGACACATGCTACTCGGCTTCAATACCTTCGATTCTCGACATTTCACATGTCGTTTCGAGAAGCCACACCATCGCCAGCCTCTCTCGGACCAACTAGATCTGGAAGTTTCGCCATCAATAGCTATCGGATGCCACCTCATCCGTAACGTCTCAACAGTTGGACATTATTCAGACTTGCATTCAATACACCTTGAGTTTGAGTTTGAGGGGATGTTAGAGTTATTTAGGAGAAGTATTATGGTTTTTTTTTTTTTTTTTTTTTTTTTTTTTTTATCTCTGAAGATTATATGGATATCCTCTATGATTTGCATATCTTGATTGATATTATCTTGTTTAGTCATTCACAAAGCCTATATATAGGCCGATAATCTTCATTATGAATATATCGAAATATATAGAAAATTCTTTGTTTCTCTTTTCAGCATTCTTCTCAACTTCAATTGAGAAAAGACTACATTTAAATGTGCGCAAATGGATTATATTGACAAAATTGGAAAGTTAAAACTGAATTATATTTGTATAACAGGTTTAAGATTGAATTGATCATTTGTCCAAATATTCAAATAATCACTCCTTCAATGGACACATGTTTAAGTATTTTTGGGACAAGTATTTTAAAAGTGTCATGACTTCCAACGCTCATTTAAGCGCCACAAATTTAAAAAAAAATGATCACTTAATTATCAAAAAGTCCAACGTGGACGATGGTTGTCTTATATGATATCGTCAGTACTAATGTAGATAATTACTAAAAAAATTGATAATAAAAAAGATCCACGTTGGCGGATCCTTAAAGGATCACTTAAAACTAAAGCAGCCTCGTATCGTATGGCCCCACTACTTAACACCGGCGCCATGATCAATGGACGATCCTTTAGAGTACCATGTTCTCCTTTCATCAGTCAAAAGTCAAATCAGAACGCAAGGTTTTCAAGATTGGGGAGGGCATTCTAATCTCATAAAACATCAAATCCATATTACAGCTGCCACCCGGTGCAGAATATGTCTCTGTCTATATTGTCACTGTTTATGGTAAAGCTCCCAGCATCGGTGAGACGGAGATATCCCATCTGAGAACCAAAGAGAAGAGCTTAATCTCTATGATCTAGGAATATTGTACAAGAAATTTCCTCCCGAACTCGAAGAACTAGAGGCTCTAAAATCTCTTTTCTTAATCAGAACTGGAGACGGACGTTACGCTGGTCTGCACGCGCAAAGAGATCACTGTTCTTTTGGTCCTTCAATCTCCCGAGCCCTGGCCTAAGTTAATGCCTCTTTGATCTGAGGCAGTCAGTTTTTCTTCCAGAACCCGTCTTTTCCCATGAAGAAAGTATTTCAAAACACAGATTCGCGATGAAACTCCTCCGAGTCCTCCAGTTTCGGGTACTCGTTCAAGTCAGGGGCACAGCATGGCCTCGACTTGGCCGCCGCCGCCTGGACAGCATCGACCTGGGCGCCGACCTCAGCGGCGCGCCTGCGGATGGAGTTGGCCGAGACCTCGCCCAGCGAGTCCTCCCCTCGCGCCAGATGAGGTCGGGGAAGTTGAGGCGGGCGGAGGGGCCGCGGAGGTAGAAGACGGCAGTGTCGTAGGCGCGGGCGGCGGCCACGGGGGTGGCATAGGAGCCGAGCCAGATGCGGGAGCGCTTGTTGGGCTCCCTGATCTCGGCCACCCACTTGCCCCACTTCCTCATCCGGATACCCCTGTAAGGCTTCTGCCGCCGCTGCTGCTGCTGCTGCTGCTGCTGGTGCGGCCTTCTCTTGATTCGCTGCCCCTCTGTCGTCTCATCGTAGCGTTCGCTTTCCATAGTAATCTCTTGATTCTTGAGAGGGAGAAAGAGAGGGGATAGGGGGAGTCGAGATTGGTTTTCTATGGAGAGATTTAAGGAGAAAGATCAAGTGCTGGAGGTTATAAATAGAGAGAAAGAGAGAGAGACTTCTGTCGGCCGAGTTTTGAAGATTAAGAAAAGGCGGCTTCGTGCTTGCGCTGCAAACGACGGCAACTTGGCGTGCCGATCTTGCCAAATTTATCAGCCTTCGCTCTCTCTCTACCCCACGCGTAGGAAGGAGGAAATTTCTCGGGTCGGTGATGAAAGGGGACTTTCCTGTTCAGTTAATCGGGACTGTCGGGGGACGGTTTATATCTGTTTTTTTGACAAAGTTGACAGTTTATAATGTCACGTGGTGTTTTTCGGGTGGATTTTATGCACGTGCCTGCAAGGGACTGGGAAGGAAGACGGGGCGAAATTCGTGCAAGTCAAATGGAACAGCCACTTACGACAAAAGGATTAAAAAAAAAAACGAACAAGCCGCGTTTTTTAAAAGGAGAGAAATGTCGTGCACGGCATTAGAGGGGGCGAAACTAGACACTTCTAGTTAAAATTGGAAATATATTATTAAGGAGTGATGGCTCCGGTATGAGTAGGTCCATGTTATAATTAATTCCCAGTTTTTGAACCCTAAAACCTATTATATTTGCCTGGAACCAATCGTGAAATCTATCCCGTTTTTCTATTCCAATTTCAAGGTCTACTCGAGAACCTAATTTATTTATTTTTCCTTTTTTTGGTTTATGTTTTGCAGCAAAACATAAAAAGTTATAAGTAACGAAACGATTCAAAATAAAAGATGAATAACATAAATTTTAATCCGCCATAAACAACAATTCATGATATAAATACGTAGCCACGTACAATAATAAATGATAAAAAAAGTTCAAACACCATGTACAATAATAAATGATGAAAAGTTCAAACATGTAATATAAAACATAAATTATAAAACTTCATTCCCCATTTATCCATAAAAAATTAGGGGAAGAGAAAAGACTGGTGAGGAATTTTGATGAAAGATAAATGATGAAGTAGTGCTGAGATTAGAATTTATGGGAAAAAGAAATTAGGATTTTGATTTTTAACTTATAAAACTAGTTCCAAAGGCGGTGAAGTCCAATTCCCGATTGGATATTCTTGGATATTCACTTGGAACCTGTTCCCAGATCTATTTTTCAAACAGTTCAATATAGTTCTCAAGTAAAATTGGTTTGGTTGCACAGCCCTAATATTACTCTCTTCTTAAACAAATTCTATCTGGTGAGCCGCTTTAGATTGGCCCACTCGACATATAAGTTGATGGCAGGTAAAAGTCTTTGATATTCGAGGATAATTTCTCTTGCACTGTGCAATTGGGGATTACTCCATGTCGATCATGTCACCATTACATTAAATGCGTACGTTCAATCACATATGCGGCTTTGAAGAGTAATGTGGCATTTGCAATATTATAGAAGAGGCAATGTACACAAAAGAAAAAAAAATAGTACTATAGTTCTTGTTTTATTTATTGTCGTTGCCATGCATTAAAAACCGCTCATGAAAATAATGAGTCTCGCATTGTTACATTGAGTTTTCATATGGGTTTTGTGAATAAGAAAAGTTTTATTTTTTAAATTAACTAAAAAAAGTTCTTTTTTTTAGTGCACCGTCTCTCTTATTGTGTAAATGGTATGTTGAAATTGAAAAATTTCCTTACCAAGTATGGAAAATGATTCTAGCACGTAAGCATAGAATCCGCCCTTCCTCATCCATTTCCCGTATCAATCCAGCGCGGACATCCGACTATTATGATGAAATCGTGGCCAATATGAACCGAAAACTTAGAACAAAATTCCTTGAGATAGTTGGCGGGTCATGGCTAAAAAATTATCTCATGAAATGTCAAAAGGTGCTTAACGTCATAACACATAAATCGTATCATATTATTTTGGTGGATCATATATGTACGACCACCGGGTCGCCTATCTATATATTTGAGGTTTGGCATGTCTATTTAAGATTAAGTAAAAGTAAGAAGCAAACTTTTTTTCTTTACTCTCCCAACAAATTCAACACGTTATTCACATTTTCAGCAATTGCCGAGAAATTATACATGAATGTACGGTCAATGTTTATACATCGTGAAAGTCTCGGATGTTTCAGGCTAGAAAAGGGATATTTGAAAATGCATTTATTAAAACACGCTTTTCTGGATACACGTCCCATAGAAACGGACAAAAGCAGTAACGTTTCCGAGAAATTCATCGTATGAGGGAGAGAGGGAGAGGTCGGTGCCAAGAAAAAGACCCAAAGATAGAAAATGAAGGAAGTAGACTTCCCGTCCACGCAATCGCAAGCCCGTCCCGTGACGATGAGCCAAGCAACACACAATTTGCAAAATACAAAAGAGAAAGCATAAAAAGGGTGGGCGGAAAATTGGGTATTCCCAATTCAGAAGTGTATGTGCTGGCGAAATTGGGTTTTTAAATTAATGTATGCTCCCTTTTTAAAATTCTGAATTGAAAATTTGTGTGGATAACCTTCGGGGAAAACAAGCAAATGGACATCTAGAAAGCGGCAGCAGAAAAAGCGGACTAGCACGCGGTGGGCGGGTAGGTCGATCGACTTCTCTACCGCACTGACTCGAGCGGTGATGATTCGTTCACGGACCAGAAAGCACCCACCTTTCTGTACCTGACAACCGATGCGTCAATATTGATCGCATACGCGAACGAATGTGCTGTTAGTCGACTAAATAAGATGATTATATAAGGAAGGAAGTTGTACACGAAGGTGGCCGACCATGTGAAGGGATGGGTCGAACCGGAAGGCGCGGGGCTATTGGCTATTGCCTGCCGTTGACTCCGTCACTGAACATGGGGCGGAACAACGTAGCCCGACTTATTTGGTCGATTCACCTCACGGTCCTTTGATTCGATTAAGACCTCATTTTATATGTTCATGTCGAATGCCGCTAGAAGGGCTCAACATTATTCAGAGCTCTTGGTTTGCATCCAAGAGCCTTCGTGCTCAACAATTTTTATAGAACTGTGTCACAGACCGTAACTCTTCTGTACTCGCGTGCCCTTGTAAGTGGAGTTTGGGATTATCGAGTAAAGAGTGAGTGATGCAAAAAGAATGAATATAACTAGTTTATAGGGAGTGACATCGGCACGATTGATGCTAAGAGTTTTATGATAAAACGATGACATAAGAATAATAGGAGTGCCAAAACTTTTGTACAACGCTCACTTAAGTGCTAAAACTTTTTTTTACTCACTCGAGTGTTATATCCAAGAAAAATCGATCATTTGAGTACCAATTCCGGGCAAATGTCTTATGTGGAATTTTTCTATTTTAAAAAAAAATTTCAATTTTTTTATTTCCATCTATATTTTGCTTCTTCTTTTTTTCTTTAGTGGGACAAAGGTCACCAACAACCCTCGTCGACCATAGCTGCCTCAGCCAAATTGGGCGAGGGTCGCCTCACCCTTGGCCACAAAGGCCCCGTGTGAGGCCACGAGGGCCCTCATCGGCTGCTAGGCAGCCACAGGCGATGCCACCCAAAGCAAGCAAAATTCGTCGCAGCCTCGCCAACACCCTCAACTAAGGCCTTCATGGTGAGGGCGGCCAAATTTGGGCAAGGGCCTCCTCACCCTTGGCCGCGAAGGCCCTAAGTGAGGCCACAAGGGCCCTCACCGACCACGAGGCGATCGTGGGCAACGTTGCCCAAAGCAAGTGAGGGTTGTCGAGACCTCTTCAACAGTCGGTGAGGCCTTAATGGCCTTGCTAGTGAGCAACAAGAACCCAACAGCCTAGCTTAGGGCCTTCGCGATGAGGGTGGCCAAATCTGGGCGAAGGCCAAGCCCTCGCCGCAAAGGCCTTGGGCACCTACTGTTGGCGAAGCTACAACAACCCTCTTCCACTCTAGGTGGCGTCGCTCACAGCCGCCTAAAGTTGGACACTGCCCAGGGCGACCCCAACAGCCTCGCCTTGGACCTTCGTGGCTAAAGGCGAGACGGCCCTCATCCAATCTAGGCAAGGCAACCGTAGCCAATAAAGGTCATTAGAAACTCTCACCAAAGCTAAAGAAAAAATAATAAAAAATAATAAAAATTCAATAAATAATAATAAAAATATTAAAATAATATTTCTAGTGATCACATCGAATGACCAGCAGCCAAGTCAGCTTTTTCAACTTGGCAAATCAAAAGTGGTATTCAAGTGATCGATTTTTCAAATTTGTGACACTCAAGTGAGCGAAAAAAAAGTTTTTACTCTCAAGTGAACGCCATACTCAAGTAAGCACTGTACAAAAATATTGGCACTTGAATTGTACTTAGCCCTAGAACGGTTATATCTCTACGAAGATATGAATGCAAGATTGACCTCTCGTGCACAAATTGATCGGAAGTTAATGCTGCTCTCATAAACCAGTTGTGCCTAAAGTATTTTGCCATCTCGCTCGACAGACTAGACATCCAAGCTAAATTGGGCATGGGACAATGCAATACAGGGATGCTATTCGCCATACTATTCTTAGGAATGACTATCAAATAGAAGGCTGGTAGGTGTTGCACATGCTATTCTGCTGCCAAAGCACTACCAACCTGTGAGAAATGGCCTTCCAGTAAATGAGTTAGAATTAGTGAAAACCTAGGGTCTACTTGGTCCTACAAGGGCAAATAGTGAATCGCCAACGCAAAATGTGCTCAAATAAAATGCGGCCGTCGACTAGCTTCTAGAATAACAATGGTGGCACAAGAAAGAATTGATTCCTCACTGAATAGGGGAAATGCTCCTAATCAGTAGATAAATCTTAAGATGGGTCTATTACCACATTTTCAGCAAGAGGAGAAACTTCCATTGGTTTGTTGAGTTCAAGAAAAAGCTCCCAATGCCACTCTTGTAGGGAAAGAACAAGTGACCAAAGATGCCCGAACAATTGTGATCAGAAAAAGTTACCAGTGGAGTGGCATGTTCGGTTGGGTGAGTGTTGTCATTCGATGTATAATCCAAAGTGACACATCAATGGTTGAGGGACTATTCAATGTATGACCTAGAGTGGCAAATTAATAGTTAAGGAACATGGGGAAGCAACATTACAGCTTGCAATGAGGGCATTGTGAAGCTGAGTGGGGGAGAATGTCACGGATCGTGATTCTTCTGTATCCATGTTACTTTGTAAGTGGAGTTTGGGGTTATTGAATGAAGAGTGAATAACACAAAGGGGATGAATACAATTGGTTTTTGAAAGTGGCATTTGAACGGTTGGTGCTAAGATTTTTGGACAAAATAGTTATATGAGCTTTGAAAGTGAGGTTGGCATCTAGTGCACAAACTATTTGAGAGCTTATGCTACTCTCCTAATGAAATCATGACGGGCCAAAACTAGTTGTTATACCTAAAGTGTTCTAATGTCTCACTCGATGGACAAGTCATTCAAGCTAAACTACTTGTGGTGCAATCCGATACGAGGTTGCTATTCGCCGAACAGCTCTTGGGAACACCTATAGAAGGAAGATTGGCATAGTGTCATTGGCTCACTAGGCGCCGCATGGACAATTCCACAACTAAAGAACTATCGACCCATGACAACTGTGTGTGGCTAACCTCTAAGCTCGATCGAGCTTCCATTGTGGTGACTAGTTAGTTCCTTGAATTCTTTCATGCTATGGGGACAAAAAGACTAGAGACAAAGAGGACACAGATGAAAAGGAGTTAGGCTCAATGTGAATGGCGACCTCAGTTTGGGGAATTGGGGAAGAAAAATATGAAAGAGCTCTCCAGGGAATTTCATCAACCACTTTGGATGCAGCCAGGGCTTTTTTTGAGCAGTTCCAAGCCCCCATCTTTCTTCAAGAGAACAAAAATCCCACTTTCGGGATCCTGCGAGGATTGGTAGTGGGTCTTCTGTTGGGCAAGGTTTGAGCTCATGCAACCTGATGCAATACATAAACTTTGATCGTGATGCGTTATCAACGAGCACCATTAGCTTGCTGAATAAAATTACTTGGGTCTCCATCCGTACCTTGAGATCACTCCTCTACAAAGGACGCACTAACACAAAAGTTTCTCGATCTCATCACAAGATTGATTAGCATGAGATCCATTCATTTTACAAGATTCATATTCATCAAACTCATCGTCACATGCTATGCAGACGCTAATCTGAATCTCAAACTAAAAGGTCAAACAAGCAACCTCCTTTCCACCAACACCCGTTGCTTCCCTCCTTGATGTCAGGTAACTCAAAACCAAAAATGATCAGAGAACACCTTCATTTTTCTCAAGATACATCAAACTATTCAAAGAAGCTTTGACCACTACATGATCCTTCATCCCACTGGAGAGTCGTTTTCCCACTCATTAACAGAGCAAATGCCACAAACGTCTCCTAGCAATGATAAATACGGGAGCATTTTTGTTGCTTCACCAGCAATTATTTGCATTTTTTGTTATATATCCACTCAAAAGTTTGCAATTGGTCCAGTCAACACTATCGAGGTGCAAATATGATAGAAAAGATCTACAGAAAATGGTTGGGTTTCCTCATGCAGCGACTCATAGAGCAATAGCAAATCCCGAAGGTGAAATCTATTCTACAATTATAGAACAACTACAAGGTAATGGCAACTCCAGGAGTTGACCAATAGTTATCAGTGACAACACTCGACAAACAAACTTCCAAATAGCTAAAGACACTCGAGAAGGTATGAGTTCGCATATTTCACAATCTTCAGAATATTACTCCAGTAAGGTCGGGAAAGGTAATCTACTATACACCAAGCCACCTTTTGTACTAACATTATACATGGAACTCACCACGTGCAATCAGATAGAAAAATGGAACTTGCAGAAAATTTGAAGGCGAAAAACATCCAGTCATAACTCTCCTTTGAGCAGCCAAGCATGATCAGAAACAGTCGACAGACCAAAACTTACTTCCACTCTCTCCTGTATGGCTCGGCTTATATTCTATGTAGCAAATACCAAAAGCACCACTTGAAACTAAAGCAGCCTCATATGGTCCCACTACAAAACACTGTGCCACACTCAGTAGACAATCCTTTGGAGTACCATGTTCTCCTTTCTCCAATCAAAAGTCAAATCAGAACGCGAAGTTCCTAAGATACAGGGGGGCATTCTAATCTCATAAAACATCAAATCCATCTTACTGATTCCACCCGGTGCTGAATATATCTCTGTCTCTATTGTCCCTGTTTATGGTAAAGCTCCCAGAATCGGGGAGATGGAGATATCCCATCTGAGAACCAAAGAGGAGCTTAATCTCTATGATCTAGGAATATCATAGTATAAATTTTATGAGCACCTCCAAATGCTTATGCTGAATGCACAAAAAACATTTGGAAAAAATTCTTCAGCTCGAGATTCAATCAAAACAGATACTGACTCAAAATCTTTTTCTTCTATTGGGATTTAAATCCTAATAAGACATGTAAGTAAAAGATGCCATACAAATAATAAGGGTGAATTTATACCAGAGCAGATTTATTATCCTGTCTCAAAAAGAAATAGTTGCGGTTGATGAAGAAGACACAAAATGAGCCTTGTATTGCTGTTAATCCAAGCGATAGATCCAGTAAGAGAGTTAAGCCTTTGAGAAATATGGTCTATAATATACACAGATCGGTAACTTTTGTACGCAAACTTGTCGGAAACAAACCAGCTAATTAGTCGCCAATTCGTCCATATGGCCATCTCTTCCCAGGTAACCTATGAACAGCTCTTGAACACAATGTCATTGCAATTCAATTATCAAATTGGCTATGAAACAAACTTTGACAACGAGAGATAATTTTTGTATCAGAAGAAGACATCTTCCTCATCCTCACTATACCCCAACACAAAGCCATTGGGTACTTCCACTGTGTCCCATTCATCTTCTTCCTCGTCATCCTCTCCTTCTGAAAAAACAGAATTCCTCACGCTACCAATCTCAGACCTTCCTGCAACAAGCTCATTCACTACATTGTCCAAGTCGCTGTCCCCATCAACGTCCTCATCAAAGACTGAAAGTGAAAAGAAACCGTCCTCCCCTTCAGTGTCCTCCCTCTCTCTCCTCCTATTGGGCACCAAATTTTCCTCAGTGACCTCCCCATTCTCTACCCCATTCCAAGGAACCCACAAATCAGCATGCCTTCCCAATGCCCGATCCCAATCCCCAACCACAACCGTCCCCAAATTCGCCTCCCTTGCCTTCCTCAACATCTCCGAAAAGTCCGAATCATCAGACACCAAAAACAACCAATCAATCCTTCTACTCATTGAATGCTGCATTTGCCTCTTCAGGGCCCAATCCGCTGCCTGTGGCTTATCCTCCACAGTCTTAACAAAAACGCCAGCTCTCCTCAACTCCGATGCCAAACCGTATCCGACTTTTGGCTTGATCAACACCCTCGCCGCCTCATTATACTTATGATTCCCAGCTATATACTTCTCCCTGTACTTTTGCCTCTTCTTCCCCTTTAAAGACCTCATTCTATTCAGCTTCTTTTGCCTCTCTCGCTCGTGCAACTGCTTAAAATGCCTCTTCAAGTCCAAATTCGTCTTACACTTGCGGCCGCACACCCTGCAAACGTAAGGCTCGGCCGGAGTCACAACACCTTTGCGCTCGAGAATGTCCAGCCGCTTGCGCTCGTGGCGTTCCTCGACGACCCACTGGGGGAGGTGGATGAACGCGTGCCGGTTGGCGTACGCCGACATCTCGACGACGTCGCCGAAGTTCTCCGCCACCCGCCTGAGGGCGGTCGCGGCCTGGAACGGCGGCCCCCGCGGCGGCTTGTTGTCCAGGTCCCACAGCACCACCACCTTCTTCTGCTTGGGGGCGTAGACACCTTGCTTGTTCTTCACCATGTCGATGTCCGCGCCGGCGGAGGCTCTAACCGGGGCGCTTCGGAGCGCGCCGAGAGACCCCGGCGGGGCTCTCGAGACGAGGGTCGGTCTGAATTTACGGTTTCCAGGGCTGCTGAGGAAGGAGGAGCGAGAGAAACGGAGGGACCCTGCGGACTGGAGGTGAAGCGGGGGATTGAGCGGCAGAGGAGGAGGTTTCACGGGGAGAGAGCCCAGAGATTTGCAGAGAGGATTCATGCTGTACTCCTTGCACGAGAGCCGGGAGGATCAGATGGGTCGGGACGTCTCCGGCGGGCGAGAGTTCATGGCCTCCGAGGGAGCGGAGGGCCGTCGCCCGCAAGGTGTCTGACGAAATGCCGATGAGAGCTTATCATCGAGGGAGAACTTTATCTGCTCGCTCGGACTTGCCGGTCGGCATCGGCATCGCCATCATCTTCCTTCGGACA
Organism: Eucalyptus grandis; assembly: GCF_016545825.1. Classification (NCBI taxonomy): domain Eukaryota; kingdom Viridiplantae; phylum Streptophyta; class Magnoliopsida; order Myrtales; family Myrtaceae; genus Eucalyptus; species Eucalyptus grandis. Next base: position 11,288,261 of record NC_052613.1, read on the forward strand.
GGGCCCGATTCCACGTGGAGCGAGCATCCGGAAACGGTATCCCGGCTATCGGATTAGGGAATATGCTCGCAACCCGTGAGTCCGTGACCCTTTTTTGAACCCGGACCGGGCGACTCAACGGGCCCAATCGGTTGAACCATCGGGCCAGTCAGGAGCGATATGTGGGTTGATTAATTCCTCCGTTTCCTAGTGAAATACAACAGATACATCGGCTTTTACACGTTTGACGCGAGGTAATTGCAAATTGAGATGGTCGAGATGCCGGTTTGATAAGTTTGTAAGATTGATTTCCTTATGCCTCTCCGTTGATTTTTTTCCTCACAAATGGTACACGAGGTTGATCAATTGAATCGGGTCGACACCGAATTGACCGATTCCTTATTAGAGTAACTGAATTGAAAATAGTCTTGCATATGTGTGGAATGCCTAGTTAGTTGGGTGTATCGTGGCCTTAATCATCCACGAACGTCAATAGAACACATGTTAACGGTTTTTGCATTGGTCTTGAAGGATCTAACACCTATGATGATGCCGTGTACATTGTCGTGGGATAGGCTGTTGCTAGGCTATTAGAAGAGTTGATGAGGCCTCATCTGATGCTAGTTTTTGTCTAACCTTTATATTGGTAGCTTCTATTGTGTTGGTTTAGCAAGCAACCAATGGCTCTGTTCTAATGGTCTAATGAAAACTACAAACCTATAAATACGTAAGATTGATCAACAAAGTGAAAAATCGAGACTTTGCAAGTTACAATGTGTGCATCTAAACTCTAAGCCCTAGAAAGTGCAAATAATCAACAGATTTAGGCTCCATTTATTTAGCTGAAAATGTGATATTATTAGAAAATATTTTTCTAAAAATCATTTTTCATGAAAATGACAATATTTTTTTATTTTTGCTAAAACTTGAAAATGAATTAAAAAATATTATTTGTTATTTGATATGGAAATTCTAATTTGATCTTCTTGGGGAAATTACCAAAAAGAAAAATCATATTATTTATTTATTCATTCATTATGTTCTATTTTTATTTATTTATTTATTTTCTTTCTTTCTTTTTTTCTTTTTCCTTCTTCCTCAGTCGATCACCAGCCACGGCAACAGTCAACAATTGATCACAAGCGAGGGAGGAGGCCAGCAAGCTCAAGGCCTCGCCAGATCAGGGTGGCTCGACCTTTGGCGAGCTCAAAATAAATGTGGCAGCAATGGACACAATCTTGCTTGACGCTGAAATTCAGAACAACATGGGCCGGGCCAGGTCAATTTGGATCGTCCAAAGTTACTTTTCCCCTCATGCAAGTTTTGTCTCGAAATGTCGACCCAATTTTCCTTTCAGCTTTCGGCCTTTAACATGAAATTCCGCAACAGCATGAAGTGGAATGACAGAGACTTGTCAGGCAAGAGACTCTTCCATTCCGATTGGCCATCGGGGGGCGATCCAAGAAACTCCCATGTGAGGCTACATGTACTTGTCCGGTAGCTAGCTCGTCTAGCGGTACAAACCTATTCTTGAAATTTCCTCTGTCATTCCTATTGCTGTGACCACATAAGTAGAAAATACAACTCAAAACCTTAGGTACGTTCATTCTATAAGTCCCTGTACTTGGGCCTAAAGAAAAACTTGATCTGACAGCCATATTCTTACTTCTATTCCTCTCAGACTACATTGATCAAAACAAGAAAGATCCAAGCACCAGTTCTGTAGTTTTGCTCTTCAGTGTTTTCTTCCTCTTATGTTTTGGGTCGTGACAAACTCAAAACTTCAATTGTTCCCCAGAATAGTCCAGAAAAAGTAAATAAAGAATAACCCTACATAACCAAATCAAGGGCAAACTTTATAATTAAAAAATAAAATCTCCAAAGTGTAGATATATTGAAGGTAGAGCCAACCCTAGCATACTCAATTATTAATCCAATATCTCTCAATGGTACACCACCAGGACAAAGACCGCATCTAAACGCTTGTCAATGATGAGTGGCTCCAGAGCTGCACATGCCGTGTCCCCTTTCAATTTCAAAAAGATAAAAATGACCAATTGAGTGTCTTCCTCCCCTTTCTTCCTTCAATTTTCTTTAATAAAAAGAATTGCATTTTCCCCATCCAAGACATGACATGATGGAATCCGAAAAACTGAGATGAGAAAGGATCATAGCACAAACAGCTAAAAAATGTGTATTGGCTTCAAAGTGTTGACAAATGGGCCACCCCACAAAGAAAAAAAGGGATCATGATGATATTCATCAAGTGGAATCATATCTCCTCTATGAAACTCTAATCTAGGTTTCAATGTACTTTGACATGGGTGCACTGATTGACATAAATATGGGGGACGATTGGACTTGAGTCCTAATTTGGGTCCAACTTTGTTTAATAATTGGTGCTAATTATTCCTAGGAAAACACCAAAACCCAAAAAGAAAAAAGAGCAGAGAAAGTAGATGAGCTTGCTGGTGAGAAATGCCAGAATTAAAGGGAACAGAAAAGATTTTCGGGTCTTAAGTAGCCTAGATGAAAAGGAGGGAGAGTTTGGAATAATAGTGTGTTGGTGATGTGAAAAAGGAGGAGCAGTGCATGTGATGCGAGTAGCTCCACATGGGTGAAAAGCAAGCAGTAAGAGGGAAAGAGAACAGAATAAAGATAAGGCACAACTGCGACGCAGTGACAGCCACTCCGAAACAGAGCTTCTGTCATTGGATCAAAAGGTCTGAACTTTATTTTGTTGTGCAATCATGGGGTTGGGCGGCCACATTGTACAATCAAGAGTTCGGTGAAGAATGTTGACTGGGGTTTCAGTAAATTTAATGAGACTGTTGTCAGGTTAACAAGATTTGGGGGCAAAGAAAATGCATTTTCAAGTGATCTGGAAATGATCAATTCATGATATATGTTTTATTCCCACAGAAGGAAGATTGATGCCCTAAGATTTAGTACATGTTGCCCATGTCCAGCTTTTGAGCCTTGAGATCATTTCAATGTCATTGTCAACATCATCTGTAACGGCAAGATCGGTGCCTTTTACTCCCTTTGTGTGTTGTCCCTCTTTGCATTTGCTTTCATAGTGTTATGAGAATCTTAATTCCTGAAGAATATAATTCAGACTCAACTATATTTTTAACCAAGAGACAAAAGCACGTGAGGACTCGTGTACTTCCTTAAGACATTTGGAGGTTGGCCACGATAGCGATAAGACCAGACACAAAAGTAGCACATTCCAAGAGAACAACTTCTTGAAAGACATTCATTCATCAAAGAGAAACATTTTCATCAAAATGGACACTAAAAGCACAATACACCCAATTCTAAGACCCCCTTTATCTATTCACATTGCAGTTGGAATTTCAAAATTGCTGTTTTTGTAGTCAAAGTGCCAATCCATATCCCTTGTGGTGAAAAAAAAAACGCAAGAAGCTTTTCATTCCAAGATCCTGCAGGGTAGTTTGGTAAGACAGGCACAAATGTGGTAAAAGAATGGACATGTTCTACTCAAAGAAGCCAAATAGTCAGCAACAAGACCAATCCCGACATTTTTTTTTGTGTGTGGAGGGGCCCACTGCGGTTGCCAAGTCTGCGTCCAATGTAACGGTCGGATTGGAGCAAAAATCCAATGAATTGAGGGGGAATGAGTTAGGTTGAGAAAGTGAAGGGTTGAAGGTTGAGGTCCTTGTGTCAGAGTTTGTTTTAGTGTGAATCTGTTCTTTCCTTGTATGTGAAGCCTTTGGTGGATAGTCCAGTGTCCAGAAAGAGGAAAGAGTCCCATGTTCGGACCGGGTTGCTTAGCTTGCAGTTTACCGCTTCTAAGGAAAAGGATGAGAGCAGAGAAAACACGGTTCGGCTTTAGAGTGATCACAAGAAAATCTTTGGAATACATAAGACTATAATCTTTCCAATATAAGTCGTTCGATAGATAATCAAACTCTGCCGACTTCTCTCTTTTGTCGGTTTATAATGGGTCTTGAAAATGATTTTTTAACTTGTGGATTACAGGAGCTGACAAAGATGCATGCTCTTTTCTCATTCTCTCTTCTTTTTTTCTTTTTTTTTGGTTCATCTTTCACTCAAATCTGCTGAAGTTACTCGTCGCCATTCACCTAACTAGAACAAGAATGATTTAGCTTGATCTTTCATCAAAAACTGACTAGAAAATGTTATGAAATAGAAAGGTGAAAGCTACAGTTTGGTGTCTTGGAAAGAAAGACTCCCCGACAGCTTCCCAGTGTGCACACAAGTTCTGCAAGACCATAGAAAGTGTGCATAACTACCAGTGCATCAATAATTTGATTTTCGAACTCCTGGATCAACAAGAACTGATAAAGATTGATGCCCTTTTCTTCTTTCTTCCAAAACTCTGCCAAGATCAATCTACGACAGCAATGCAACAAGATTAGAAATCACATGGCAATGATCTTTCACCTATGACCCATCAAGAAAAGCTATAAAGAACCAGAATGATGCTCTCTGATAAGGCCTAGTCATGGGCATGTATCGGAATAATGTATCATCATCAAACGCTCCCCCTAGACCTACACTTTTCTGAGTATGCATGTGTGTAGGTCTCAGGTAGATTGAGATTCAATCGAAGTCCATATCAATGTGATTTTGATTCTGCAACAAGGAACCACAAGGTCTCAGGTAGATTGAGAGTCAGTTGAAGTCCATATCAATGTGATTTTGATTCTGCAACAAGGAACCACCAAGGCTCAAAGAAGGCAGCGTGAGGTCCCATTAGGTGGGAAAAAGAGGCTCCCAATGGTTCTTGTTGGTTATGTCAGAGAGCTTGTGGCCCTTTATCGCATCTTCTTTGAACAGTCTTTTCAGTGCCCTCTTACCCATCCAATCCACCCAACTGGCCAAAATATTATGAAATTGAGATAATGCAGCCATGGCTTTCAAAGCTGGTAAAAATTAATTGCTAAAGGCACACAGTTGTGCGAGCGTCTAGGCCAGTTCCTTTTAAAAGGAAAAGAATATTCAAGGGAGACAACAAATGATGTGAAGGCATTGGATTACTACATTTATTTCCCTTGGATGGGTGGAGCTTGTTTAGGTCAAGCTTAATCATCCTCAAGCTTATGTGAAATGATCCGTTTAACTAACTTAGAAAATGTTGAAATCATTTCATCAAGCTCCACTGTGAGTTATTTATGTCAAGATTCAACACGACTCATGCCTCCTAAATCATTTAAGGTCGAGGTTGAACAAACACATCAACATCTCTAGACCAGCATGGACTTCAAAGCGTACATGAGAGTTATCTCTATTGTACCTACCACAAAAATGTGAAAGGAAGGCAACAAAGTATATTGTATTGCCAAGACCCATCATCATATGAGTTCATGGGAATAGTCAATCAACATGTGAATCCCTAGCTATAATGTTAGAGGGTGTGGCTACTTCATCACCAAGAGTTAGCTGGGCATTTACCTTTTCCTCTTTATGTTATTTCCTCTCAGCTTTGAGGGTGACGCACCATACACTCATTTGCTCCTTGAAAGGTTGCAAAATACAAAGATGGTATTTATTAACTCCCGCAAATTCTGCAGAGAAACATTGGACCAGCTGAGACTCTGACCAAGTGAAGAGAGAGAAAGAGAGAGAATGTGAGATACAGAGAGAGAGAGAGAGAGAGAATTTGGGTCCACATGGGTTATTTTGACACTTAAAAGGCCATGTGAGCTGGGAGACCACCAGCTGTAATGTGTCCAATTGTGGGTGGGTCTCCCCCTCCCCCTCCCCTCACATCACTTTCCAACTCTCCCTCCCCTCTTAAGTAAATAAAGTTCATTATGACACGTAATCTTCACATCTGGGGGATACCTTGACATGATCTCATTGTACGATGCTTATATAGTCATACAGCCGTATTCGGTACAGCATTTATGAATCAAGAAAATCAAGAACGTCCGGATAGATTGCAATCGCGTCGACGTACTGCTTGATATAAGTGTAAGATATATTACATTTCGCTTCTCTTCGAGCCTTTTTCTTTTCTTTTTCTTTACCGAAGTGCCATTGCTATGGCCCTCCACCACGAGCCAAAAGGCTCAAAAGCAGAGAGAGAGAGAGAGAGAGACCGGATCATCATGCCCTTTTTCGTGAGCGTTTTGGACTTTTCTTTTCTTGGTTCTTGCTTGTGGTGATATGGAAACGTGACCTGAATCCTACACTAGTGACTAGATAGTGCCATTTCAAAGGGTGGGAAGGTGAGTTGGGAAAGAGCTTGATTATTGGGGTAACGTGAGAGTTTGGGTAAGCTCTCCATCATGAATAGGAGAAGGGAGAAAACTAATCCTTCCTTACTCGATACGAGCTCTTCAACGGTTCTCTGTGTAACTCTACTTCTATAATTTTTTTTTTCTGAGCTCCTCTTCTTATAGTTATGATATTATGGAGTTACCTAAACATTAAGATAATAGTGAATCTTTTGGGAATCTTATAATTTTAACTTAGATAGCTTGCCCTCGACTTAATTAATGAAAGATTGATATTAAATCATCTATACACAGAAATTAAGAAGCCCACACAACATAAACCGATAAACAACAGATAGAACCTCGTTTGTTCTATGATTTTGTGGAAGATTCAATCATTTATATGATACATAAAATAAGAAAGTATTCAATTCATAAGTATTGAATGGTTCAACGCACATCCCATCATGAGCCAATGCGCTATTCAATTGCCAATTAGAAACTTCGGAAAAATTATCATTGCAAGAAATTTTGAGCAACTAGCTATATTCAGTAAACCTATGTGAAAATGGAATGGCAAGGAAACCATGTGGTAGGGTTAAGGCACACACGCCGGCCCACGTGCATGATCGGGTAATTAGGGACAAAAAGGAAATGAAGAGTTATGTGCGCTAGTTGCACATAGGATAGAGAGGTAAATTTAGAAAATCTAACTATAAATAGAGTTAATAAATGGGCGAGTGCGAAACAATGGAATAAAAGGTAATTTAAGAAATCTAGAAATAAGATAAGAAGAGATATTTTTTTTTTTGTCCGTTCTACTATAATCCTACTTTAACACATTCTCGTTTCTGACTTTTGTCTGTCTCTACACTGCCAGGGCGTGAAATCCAAACCACTGAAATGAAATCGTTTCCACTCCATTCTCCTCAAAATGTGGAATTTAAACCCCTACCTCCCAATTTTGAGTTGGAAGGGTGGTCTACTGGGCGAATCCATAGTTGAAAAAGTACTTTGGTATAGGTCAAAATATATAAAAATACCAGAGAAAAAACAAACAAATATTGTATAAAATATATATGTAGGGAGGAGAGAAGCCAGAAAAAAGAGCATGCATTGAGGGGGGCGAAATTAAATCATTAAAATGGGGTAAAATGATGAAAAAGTGGCCGCCTCGTGCCGGGAAAAACTCCAGGGACTCCCCTCCGATTCCCTCGTCACGTGGCTTTGTGGGCCCCCCAACCTCTGTCTCTGTCTCTGTCTCCTATTGTATTCTTGGGGGCTTCTTCATGGCAATTTTACACCTCATGCTTCTAGGGGTATTTTCTAGGGGTATTCTCATATTTTTCCATTGGAAGCTTCCTAATGTTAGACAAAGGAGATGAAAGAGTAGCACCCAGAAAAAAATAAAACTTGAGAAGGAGAGGTTGCCAATCCCGCACGAACTAGCCCCCTAGAGTCATAGATGATTATGAAAATTGGGCACACTAAATAATACGACAACGGCAAGTGGGTCATATTCTTCGATAACAGCTTGTTAAGTCAATTAGAAACGTTGATTTGTAAATTAGGCTTAAAATTTCTTCATAAGTTAATGCTTACGATCACATGGTCATGGCCTCGAATACTGCACTTGATTAGATTCTCCTTGAATTACTGCCCTCTAGTTAACTTTATTAGGCAAATTGGGGTAAAATTAATTTCTAAGATTAATATTTTCGATAAAAAAAAATAACATCTGAAGGTAATAATAATACTAGACACTACATCGGGACAATATGTCACATGCTGAGTGTTACTCAACTAATATATATTTTCTTTTGTTAGAAGAACGGGTCTGGACAACCAGTGTCAACGACTCCTTGGACTAAGTTCGTTACATAATTATTCGATTTGAGACATGATTATTACTCAATCGCCATCGACTCAAAAAGGCCTGAGGTTGGCGACTGTGTCCCAGTATCCCGAAGATGCTAGCAATCAAGAAAAAGCCTTTCTACGCAAACCAAGCTATATCTAAAAGAAATAGGAGGAGAAAGAAAGGTTTTGCTAGGTAGTCGTGATGATTGAGCTTCACTATTTCATCATTGAGGGAACGAGTTCTAATCTCCAGATGCTCGTGACTTAAGTGGGGTTCCAAGAGTGGTTTACTGGGTGAGTTCTCGAGGGTTTACGTTTAAATAGCGAACTGCACGGTAATGCCTATACCGATGTTACTGAGCACCGAAAGGTCGTGTGATCCTAAAAGATGATTTCAGACGGTCCTTTGGTCATTAAAAAAAAAAAAAGGAAGATTTTGCTAGAACAACAGATTCTGGAGGCCACCGGACTTTTGATATCACAGTGAACTAAGGACGGCCGCGTAAGCTTTCCCCAAAAAAAGAAAAAGAAAACCAGACAAATACTCCGGAGGGAGGAGAGAGAAGCTAGGGGAGGGGAGGGAGGGGGGCAAAATGGGAAAGATGGTGGGAAAAGCATGTGTCCCTCTTTTTTTTTTTCCTTTAGGAGTTGGCGCAAGCAAGCCAAGCCAAGCAAAGCAAGGCAAAGCAAAGGAAAGGAGGGAGGACTAACCGTCACGTCCGGTGGAGGTGCCCAGTGGCAATGCAGTGAAGGCTAAGGAAAAATCATCATAACATTAGGAGCAGCAGCAGCAGCAGCAGCAGCTCCTCTACTTCTTCCTCCTGCTGCTCCTTTGCTTTGCTTTGCTTTGCTTTGCTTCTCTACTGGTTGTTGTTGTTGCTGTCCATTGCTGTTACTCTCTCTTTCTCTCTCTACGTCTCCTTCTACTTTCTCTCTCCTACTTCCTCCAACTACCCCTCTTTCCTTTCTCTCTCTCTCTCTCTTTCCTTTCTCTCTCTACCAGGACAGACAGACAGACAGACACATGCACAAGACACTCCCCACTTTCTCTCTAAAATCCTCTCCCTCTCTCCTCCTCCATTCCTCCTTCTCCTATTCCTTCTCCTCCTCCATTCCACCACCATCATTGCTCATCATCCTCGTCCATCCTCCTGCTGACTCTCCCTCTCCCTCTCCCTCTCGCTCTGACCCTTTACAGCTCCCCTCCCTCCCTCCCTCCTTCCCTCTTGGTGACGCCGGGGGGCTGATCCCCCTTCGCCTCGCCGGAACGCGTCCCCGATCCGCCCGCGTCTCTCCCGGCCGATAATCGCCCGAGGGGGCTCCTTGTTGTTGTTGTTGTTGTGGCGATGGAAGCTGGCGGCGGCGGCGGCGGGGGAGGAGGTGGTGGGGAGGATTGCTGCGTGAAAGTGGCGGTCCACATCAGGCCTCTCATCGGCGATGAGAAGCTCCAGGGTTGCAAGGATTGCGTCACGGTCGTCCCCGGGAAGCCTCAGGTACGCTAGCTTCGAATGCGGCCAGCTCTCGCTCCAGTGAACTCCGGGGTTGGAAATGTCGGAGAGGAAAGAACCCAAAAAAAGAAAAAAGAAAAAGAAAAAGAGGGTCCCGTAGTTGAGTGCGTAATCGAGTTGACTGTTTGCTGGGCCGTCGGCGATTGCGTGTCTGAGATCTGGATCTCAAAAATGCTGCGCGATTGCGAGTGTTCTCTTGCTGCTGATGTTGTGTACGGGAGGTTCTTGGGTCTTCTTGGATTGGACTCTTCTGGAGTTCGAGAGGACTGTGACGTAATAGTCCCGTTTAGGATGGAACTGACATATTAATGGAAACTTTTTCTTGTTTTTTTCCTTGACTGGGTTCTTCTCCTCCTTTTCAAAAGTGGGTTGGGAAATGCTAAATTAGACTGGGGAATTTTCTTTTCCTTTTTCTCCGGTCATTCTCCCTGAATCGTCATTGCACTCTGGTGGGTGGTTCTGTGAATCTTCCCGATTCATCTTGGGAGCTGATGGGTTGCTAGTTGAAGGTCACCCTCATGCTTCTGTGTTTTCTTCACCGAAAAAGGTTTGGACTTTGGAGAGTCGCATCGGTCCAAGCAAAGCGCTGCTTCCGACTTTTGTCTTTTCTTTTTTTCTTTTCTCCCTTTGGTTTGATGGCCATGAATCTCACTTCTTGGTCGGCTAAATGTTTTCTGGGTCGAATTGATTATATGAGGGTGGGAGATGCCCAGCCAAAAAAAACAAAAACAAAAACAAAGAAAGAAAACAAAGTTAGGGAGCGGAGGAAATCTTTCCATTGATGCTGTTGTCATCTGGGTTCCTTCCCAGTGGCATCAGAACTTGCGGTGGAGTTTCTGGAGGGTCTTGAGTAACATCCACTTATTGGAACCACTAGCCAAACGGCATTTGATGATTGAATTTTTCTCGCATCTTAAAATTGTTTGTGGACTTGCTTGGCTCCGCATCTTTCTGGGGTACCTTTCTGTTTCTTTGGTTGCTTTGAGAGGTGGAAGGGCATTCCAAAGTCGCTGACCTCAATTTCCAAAGTTTCAGACAAATGTTTGGGAGTCATACCTTTTGAAAAACAATTGATAATTCAAACGACTCAGATGTTGGACAAGAGTTAGAAAGACCCATGAATTCATGCTGAACATAAAAGTCGGGAATGTTGTAGCAATCATGTTCTCATTTTGCTGCTTATACTCGAATCATGGTAGTAAAGTGTACTTACAAAAACATTTTCCCTATTAATTTCGCTATTGTTTATAAGTATTAAGAACTTTTCTCGTTGTATTAAATTGGTTTTGGCGGATAGCTATTACCTCTGCACAACTACAATCCCCCTCCGGATTTTGTTCCTAATTGGTCTATTTGATAGACATGGGAAATTCTGGAAGAAGAAGCAATGTGGGGAAAATGAAAATGGCAGTTAAAGAACTGTGAACATTTTGTTATTGGTGGGTGCAGGTACAAATTGGTACGCATTCCTTCACGTTTGATCATGTGTATGGGAGCACTAGCACTCCTTCATCTTCAATGTTTGAAGAATGTGTTGCGCCTCTTGTCGAGGGCCTATTCCAAGGATATAATGCAACTGTTCTGGCTTATGGCCAGGTGGGTCTTGTATCCCATTTTTTGTTAGATGGAGCTAATGTTTTGCCTATAGTCTCCTCTTTTTTGCTCATATTTGTGTGTTCTGCACATGGCAGACTGGTTCTGGGAAAACTTACACAATGGGTACTGGTTTCAAAGAAGGTGGCCAGACAGGTCTGATTCCCCAGGTTATGAACTCTTTATTCAGCAAGATGGAAGCTCTGAAACAACAAAGAGAGTTCCAACTGCACGTTTCCTTCATCGAGGTTAGCTATTTTTCCCTTTTGCGACATCGAAAATATTCTAAGTCACAGTGCTTTATGTAACTCTAATAGCTGATCTTCTGATATAAACTCCATATTTGGTGGAAGTGGAACCATATACCTTTTCCTTTTGTAAGTGATAATTATTTACAAAGAGGACAGAGGTCCATGGACATACCAATGTCTAGTTCCAGGATTGACAATTTCTCTGTTGCTTAAATGCCATAACAGAAGGCTCACCTGATGAAAAGTCTAGATTTCTCTGGAGCAATGATACCATGGCATTTTAACTATCCTTTTCTTTTCGTTCTTCATTGAACATTACAAAGTGTGCTACTTTAACGGGAAAAGGTACCACAACCTCCAAGTATTGCCATTCTATTCCTCAAACTTCATCATGTTTCACGTTTTCTTATTTCATAGGCCTGCCCTAGAAGGCTCTTTTTGGTCCATTCCTTCTACAGATATAAGATATTTTTAGGTTCTAGCATAATTGGCTCAATAACTCTTCCATGAGCATTCGATAAAATGATTCTCATTGAATGATGTATGAGTCGTTTTATGATACATGACCTGTCCTTTGTGCATTTATTTTATTTGCCAGTATCTGTCTGTTGTGTAACTTTTTCAAAGATTTGCTTTACAATGAGATGTCTTCTTTTGTGGAAGATTTTGAAAGAAGAAGTTCGAGATTTGCTGGATCTGACTTCTTTGAGCAAATCAGAGAATGGAAATGGCCACACTGGGAAAGTGTCTGTTCCAGGAAAACCTCCCATTCAGATTCGTGAATCATCAAATGGTGTTATAACATTGGCAGGATCTACAGAAGCTAGTGTTAGTTCTCTAAAAGAGATGGTTGCCTGCCTTGAACAAGGTTCACTGAGCCGGGCTACTGGAAGTACAAACATGAATAATCAGTCCAGGTTGGTGAAGCTTTTAGTTTTTCTTTTTCAATGTGGTGAAACATAATTTAGTTGCAAAGGTAGGAAACATGGCATTTATCTGAAGCAATCTCATCCACTGGCATCATGCGCCATTAGCTGGTAAACTAAGCCTCTTAAATTTCGTCCAAGTGCACAAGCAGACGATTCACATGCTCATGGTTCTTGCTTGGACGTAGTTGCTGCATTCTTCTGTTTTTGTGTGACCTATCTGTTGATAATTCTTTTTGGTGTATCTCATTTGCAATTTGATCCCAATCTAAATAAATGAAAAAGCTGAGTTTTATGAGATGGGGCTGAGTTATTTTCTCAAATTTCTTTTTACTCTGTAATGACGTGTATATGGCCTGTTAGGGTATATGCTTGTTTTGCACTGTCGGTCAACTTCCTGAATGTATAAGAATTTGAGGATAAATGGTAGCTTGACAAGGTCACAAACTTGAGTCCTGGTATTCATTGTTGTCATTTCCTCATATGGAAGAGAGACTAAAAGAGAGTGTTACACATTGTGTTACTATTATGAGATTGTTTCTTGAAACTTACAACTTTTAGAATGAACTCAACCGACACAGCTAATGGATGCTTTGAGTCTACCATTGTTTCTTTTTATCTTCTCTTCTGGTGAGGAGGCCTCTTTGCGATGGCAGACGTACTTAGTTTTCCTCTCCTGTTCCTCAAGCCTTTCTTAAATATATGGTTTGAAAGACACCAATTTTGAGACAAGATGCAAAACTTAACCAGCAGGCAATAAAGGAGCAAATGAAGCAGCTCTATGGACTGCACTGAGATTGCACAACTTGTATGACTCATAAAGACGAATACACGTATACTGAATTCCCCTTCTGATGGAAGTTCACCTTTAAAATTGTGCTTACTACCGACCATATAAGTCAGTGAACTCCTTTCATATGCATCACTCAATATGAGAAATTAAATGCTGAGTAGCACAATTTTTCTGCTGTAGCTACTCATCTTAAGACTAGAAACCATTGTAATAAATTTTGTTTTTGAAGAATCATGTGAATCTATAGTGAAATTTCTATACCATGTTCTAGGCGAGTCTTACTATTGACTCTGTCTATGTAGCCGTTCGCATGCCATCTTCACCATCACATTAGAGCAGATGCGTAGGCTCAATCCTCTTTTTCCTGGCGAAAGCAGTCCTGAGAGTTTAAATGAAGAATACCTGTGTGCGAAATTGCATCTAGTTGACCTTGCTGGATCAGAGCGAGCTAAGAGAACAGGTTCTGATGGTTTGCGATTCAAAGAAGGTAAAATAGAGTGAATCTTTCGTTGCTAAGTAATAAATAATCTGCATACTCAAATGGTAATCAGATTCAATTTTCATTTTTTGATAGGAGTGCACATCAACAGGGGCCTTCTTGCACTTGGTAACGTGATCAGTGCTCTTGGTGATGAGAAGAAGCGGAAAGAAGGTGTTCATGTGCCTTACAGGGACAGTAAACTGACTAGGCTTTTACAGGTTGAGACTTAAGAAGAATTATCCTTATCATATGTTCATCTAACAGAACAGTGTTGTCTTAATTAGCAGTATTATCTAGCAGAAGATTGTACAGTATTTGGAAGATTAAGCAATTATTATTGCAATTTTCTTTTCATCTTTTGTAACAATGATGACAAGATGATATCTGCATGGTCCTAGAAATTAATGGCTGTGGAAGTGCTTTTTGCACCATTTTAGCTTCATAATTATTACCTTATTTCTTATTGAATACCAAGTATGAAGTCTACTTTGGACCTACACTAACTTTGTTTCCATATCAGGATTCACTTGGCGGCAATAGTAGAACAGTGATGATAGGTAAGGCTGAATAACCTTCTTCCTGGTGCTTTCCGTGTACCTCAATACTTACTCATGGAACCTGTGATGCTGCTAGATATGGCTTTAGTTGATGCCAGTGCTTGTTGGTGCGTGAGTACCATACTTTGGCATAACTTTTGTCTTCGTGTGTTAGAAGAGAATGCATATCACTCATTTTTCGTACTTGTATGAATGTGTTTAAGGTACTGTAGTTGCCTTTTTGAGCTTCTCCTCATAATTTTATCCCAAAAGAATTTCCTTAACCTTTTTCTTTCATGCCTTCTAAATTTGTTTTCATTTTTCAGCCTGCATTAGTCCTGCTGATATTAATGCCGAAGAAACGCTTAACACTTTGAAGTATGCAAATCGTGCTCGGAATATTCAAAACAAGCCAGTTGTAAGTTTCTGCTAGTAGTTTGCTTCCATGCTTTTTTGCTTTGTCATATGTGGCTGAACATTCTATACATGGTCAAAGTACCATAAGTACGTTTTGTTTTTCTGAATAGGTTAATAGAGATCCCATGTCAAGTGAGATGCTAAAGATGCGCCAACAACTAGAGTATTTGCAAGCAGAACTTTGTGCCCGTGGTGGGCCTTCATCAAATGAAGTGCAGGTATTCCAATTTTATGCTAGTCATTTTCTCCATGTACAGCAACGGCTTAAGTGGCCAATTTCATGTTTTATCCTTGTTCACTTGCATCAATTAGTTAGAGCTCTTGAACTCAATTTAAAATAGTTCTTTTTGGTGTCTTGCTCAGCGATATTGCAATCCTTTCTTTAACCTAACCATTCATAATTATTTTTCCTCATAGGCTCTCAAGGAGAGAATTGCTTGGCTTGAAGCAACTAATGAGGATCTTTGTCGAGAACTACATGAATTCCGAAGCAGATGCTCAGTTGTGGAGCGCTGTGAAACGGATTCCCAGGTATGATATCAACATGTGTCAGAACTATTTTAGTGCCTGATTAATTTACTGCTTTAGCCCTTTTAAAGGAGATGATATTTATTCAATGATAAATCTATCCATTGTGACATGGAGATCATGGCTCAACCACCAAAAGCTTCCTTACTACACAGCATCAAAGCTGCATACCTTTCTGCCACCTTTCCAAGTCCTTAAATCTTGGGGGCTTTCATATGGGTGCACTTTTGTCCATTTAATATCCACCCCGCTGTCAAACTACGAGTGCTCTCTGGACTTGGTTTATCCTGTAACAGAATTTGTTAAGATATCACATGCACAATTATGCTTCTGCATTTGTGAACCGGAGACATTTTTTGTAGGACGATACCTGCTCTGTGAAAAGTGATGGGCTTAAAAGAGGATTGCAAAGCATGGAGTCGTGTGATTTCCAAATGGGTGAAACCATGAGCAGTATGACCCATCCCCGCCACTCTCTTGATTATGATTCTCTCTAGTACTTTCATTTGCTATTTATCAAATTTTCTCCTATCTCACGTTACCTTGCTCTCCTTTTTGTTAATCTTCAATTCCCTTCCCCATTTCCAACTATAGCAGGTGATTCCAGAGATATAGATGAAGTTGCGAAAGAGTGGGAACACACTCTTCTGCAAAACTCCTTGGACCAAGAGCTGCATGAGTTGAATAAACGCTTAGAGGAGAAGGAGGTATGATGGACTTTCCATACTTCTGACATTTCTGTTGGGCTGCAGATTAATGGCTTATTGATATTCGCTATTTTTGGACAGTCCACACATTTGCTCGAAAGTTCATGATTGATAAACATTCTTCCATTGCCCTTCCAAAGTAGCAAGACCTTTTTATTTGCCTAATGAGGAGATCGCAGTAATATTAACAAATCTTATATTTAATATTCTGAATACTTATGATTCTTCAGAAGGAATGGCGGGGGTTGTTTAAGAAGAAAAATGTAGATGATTATCTCTGAGTTTCTTCTTACTAGCAATACAAATAGTTTAGAGTTGCTTCTTATTAACTCTGCTGTGTGCT
Organism: Eucalyptus grandis; assembly: GCF_016545825.1. NCBI lineage: Eukaryota > Viridiplantae > Streptophyta > Magnoliopsida > Myrtales > Myrtaceae > Eucalyptus > Eucalyptus grandis. The sequence continues at coordinate 11,304,392 of NC_052613.1, forward strand.
TTTGCTGGCATACAAAAAAGAATTATCTCAGGATTTTGTTAATTGACGCAACCCTACTAGCTTAACTGGCCTTTTGCTTAATGACTTTGTAGTCGGTACGCCCCTAGTGATGTTGTTATAATCTTGTAAGACAGGTTGTTGGTCAATATATAATTGTGTTTTACTTATAGAAAAAAGGGAAGAAAGTAAGAATCCATTGGCCACTTTTTTTGTCTTTTTTCCCACATTAGTTATTTTTCTTTTGTTCCTCAGTATGCGAGCATTATAGCTTTTGGCTTATCTTCTGTTATTTTGAAACTGCGTATCAACAGTCAGAGATGAAACTTTTTGGAGGCTTGGATACTGTAGCACTCAAGCAACACTTTGGCAAGAAAGTCATGGAGTTGGAGGATGAAAAAAGAACGGTGCAGGTAGAATGCAGTCTTCAGTTTATACACATCGCTCATTATAGAAAAATTAAGTGTAATGTATGTTTATTTTCATGTATGTCGAGTGTAGCAAGAGAGAGATCGCTTGTTGGCTGAAGTTGAGAACCTTGCTGCTAATTCTGATGGACAAACCCAAAAGATGCAGGATATCCATGCTCAGAAACTGAAGACGCTTGAAGCTCAGGTGATGATGTAAAATTGATCAACATTTCTTGTGTGGTGGATGTGAAAAAAGGGTTTCTTCTCAGGATGATAAATTTTTATTGACTGCCCATCTGCAACAGATTTCTGATCTCAAGAAGAAACAAGAGAATCAGGTTCAGCTTTTAAAGCAAAAACAAAAAAGTGATGAAGCAGCAAAGAGATTGCAGGATGAAATTCAATCTATAAAGGCACAAAAGGTTGGAACATCACTCGGTCTTCTACGACTACTCTGAAGTCCATGACCTCATCATTTTCTAATTTTGCTTCTATCTGTTAGGTTCAACTCCAACATAGGATGAAACAAGAAGCTGAACAATTTCGACAGTGGAAGGCCTCTCGGGAGAAGGAACTTCTGCAGGTATGCATGTCCTGTCTGTGTAGTCCTTCTGAAGACCCTTGCTTTTACTGCCATTGATTAATCCTTCCTTTTCTCTGACATAACAGAAAGAAACTGAAATAAACTTAGGCCTCATATCATAGTGAATATCTAACTTTAATGAGGCAAAGTAAAACAAAAAAAAAAAATTCGCGATTCTGAGGGGTTCTCTTAGTTCAGTCTCCCCAGCCTTAAGAGAATGGATGGATACTTTTAATTAATCATTCACTTTTCACGCCACAAACAACACCATATTTGCTTTTTACCTGACCATGATTGAGTAAAGCTTGTAGAAATAATTGACAACATTTATGCATCACCAATTGCTAATTAATGTCTTTCACTTAAAAGGCCATCAATCAATCGGCTCTCTTTACCAAAAAAAAAAAAAATCAATCGGCTTTCCATTTGAATTATGTGGGATTTATAAATATAGGGAAATAATACTCTGTAGATCTTAAACACTATTAGGATGGGAAGACAAATGCCGACATGTAGGTGTACTTCCATTGAAGTGTAGAGCTGCAGTAAAGCACTTGTAGAAGATGTCCAAAAAGTTATTTCATTTTGAACTGCAGTTGAAATAGTTTTGCATTTAGAGTTAGATGCATTTGTGACATATTTATTCCTCAGTCTATTTTTATTATTTTGTTCCTGAAAGGACAAATGATCTGTTTGCATTTTCTTTGCCACCTACTTTAGCATGCTCTAATATGTTTTATTTTTTGGAACTTTTTTTTGTTGTCAATTCTTCATTTGCATGAGCAGTTGCGGAAGGAGGGGAGGAGGAATGAATATGAAAGGCATAAATTGCAAGCTCTAAATCAACGTCAGAAAATGGTATTCTCATCCCACGCTCATCATTTTTTGGTGAAGTCCAATAGTTTCAGTTATAGTTACAAAAATGAATATGCCCGAGATGCAGATCATATTTAACATTTAACATGACATGAAGCTATATACATTTCAATATATTGTTAATTCAGTGGGCAGTCTATTTGAGGAAATCAATGTGCAGTTTACTATATACGAGAAGTTGTTGCTTTAAGTGTTGCTGCATCCACTAATATCTTGATTTAACTTTATGGCTACCATAGTAGCAAGCCTTTCCCGACAAAAGAGAAAAAAAGTAAGCAGCATCGCATAACCTGTCAGTATCTTGCTGATCATTATGTTTAGTAGGCTAAATACAATGTGCAAACTTATGGTCTTTTTCCTCCCTTTTTGAGTTGTGCAAATGACTTGCAAGTCAATGATGCGTGATAGCTGGCAATTATATGAAAACTCCTTTGACTTGCTTGTGCTGACATGTGAGAAAGATTGAGAGGGTGAAACTTGGAATCTTCGTTCGTCTTTTCACTTGAAGGAAATTTTGTCCCAGGTTCTTCAAAGAAAGACAGAAGAGGCCGCAATGGCCACCAAGAGGCTAAAAGAGTTACTAGAAGCTCGCAAATCTTCTGCTCGTGACAGCTCAGGTATGATGTTCGTTGTATCCTTGTGAGAATTTTAGCAGAAATTACTGATCGTTTTTACACAGGGTCCATTTCATAAATCATGAATACTCTCCACCATTTAAATGCGTATAAAAAAATTCTAGTACATGATTCACTGTATCTGAAGGCTTCATTTAGAATCAGGGATATTTCTTTCTGCCTTCTAATTCAATTTTGATGCTGTAATCCAGTTATGGGCAATGGCAACGGAATAAATGGGCAGGTAGTGGTCTTGTTCCATGTTATTTTTTCCCTCAACCTAAACCTATGATTTTCCGTTATTGAAGTTAATCAGACAAGTATTGAATTTTCAGACCAATGAGAAGTCCTTACAACGCTGGCTTGACCATGAGCTTGAAGTAATGGTGAATGTCCATGAAGTACGATTTGAATATGAGAAGCAAAGTCAAGTGTAAGTCACTAATTCAGAAAAGAACTTTGATGCTAGCTGCAGTGTTTTGATAGCATTATCAATATATTGGTTCATGTAGGCGAGCTGCACTGGCAGAAGAGTTATCTCTCCTGAAGCAAGTGGATGAATTTGCTTCAAAGGGGCTTAGTCCTCCAAGAGGAAAGAATGGCTTTGCAAGGTAACTGGAAGTGATTCTTGAGAACTTTCAGGAATGCCAATAGTCATGCCTGTGTTTACAAATTCAATGTTTGTAAATCACTCTTTGCTTTTGTTTTCCAGAGCTTCCTCCATGTCACCAAATGCAAGAATGGCCAGAATATCTTCCCTTGAGGGTATGCTAAGCATATCATCCAACTCGCTCGTAGCCATGGCTTCACAGCTTTCAGAGGCAGAAGAGCGGGAACGTGGCTTCACTAATCGTGGCCGTTGGAACCAGTTGCGTTCAATGGGAGATGCAAAGAACTTGCTTCAATATATGTTCAGCTCTCTTGCCGATACAAGGTGCTTGTCTTGGCCCAGTTTGGTATTATCTACAGAAATACTCTCATGTCCTTGCTTTAGTGGAAAAATGACCCTACTACTGTTATCCAATCTTATATCAGTGGACCTATATTACTGTCTTACATATCTTTTCATGTGTATGTGGCCCAAAGAGTAGGGAGTGTGATTGTTAGCAGACTAAGATAGCAACACCTTACCACTCTCAATTCCAATAGTCCCTAAAGAACAGTGAAATTGACTGCTGGTCCTATTATTATAAATGTTCAATAATGCGTTGTGATACCGGTAAATTAGTCAGTTTCCATAATTAATTCCAACCATTGAAATTAACATTCTCAAAATGGCACCTCTGCCTTTTCTTTTTGTCTTCAGGTGCCAATTGTGGGATAGGGAGATGGAGATCAACGAAATGAAAGACCAACTAAAAGAACTCGTAGCTATACTGCGGCAGAGTGAGTTACGAAGAAAAGAAGTTGAAAAGGAATTAAAATCGAGAGAGCAAGCTGTTGCATTGGCTACATCAGCTTCAGTAAGTTTTCATCCAATGTCAAACTTTCTTGTCTTTATGTAATTGAGATGATGATATTGGAAACAATCTTTGCCTTAATTCATGAAAAACTGCAGAATCAGTTTCACACTTTCAGTGTACAACTATTAATGAGAAATTTGTTCAATTTGGTCCTGGCATACATCAAATTGGAACAATGATTTTACTTTTACATGTGCTACATAGTTTCCAGTTAGCCTTGTTCAAGTTCCAGTGTGGAGCTGTGGCTTGATATCTTTTTTCTGGTGCCGATTTTGTTTAAAACTCTTTGCACTTGGCATTGACAGGCAAACTCTCCTAATTCACTGAAAGACTTCTCCGATGAGGCGAGTGGTCCTCTATCTCCGATCTCTCTACCTGCACAGAAGCAGCTCAAATATACCCCAGGGATTGTGAATGGCTCAATACGGGAATCAGTGGCATTTATAGATCAGACACGAAAGGTCAATATCTTCTGGTTTTTCTGTCATCTGCCTCGTTACTTAACAATTTGATGTTCTTATAGCAACTTAAACAGTTTGATATTCCTATCCCAACTTAACAGTTTAATGTTCCTACTGCTGCAGATGGTTCCAATGGGGCAAATGTCAATGAGAAAATTGGCGGTTGTTGGACAAGCTGGGAAGTTATGGAGATGGAAGAGGAGTCATCACCAGTGGCTCTTGCAATTCAAGTGGAAGTGGCAGAAGCCATGGAAACTTTCTGAATGGATTAGGCACAGTGATGAAACTATCATGAGAACAAGACCTCGCCCACAAGCTCTACAAGATATGATGTGATCCGCTTGCAGTCACCAGCTATTGCTTGATCATTTTTCCTTGGAACTTGCAGCATGCAGAATGTTGCATAGCGACACATAGCGGGAGGTAATTTTGCATCAGTTTGATAAGCTTAAGTGGAGTACCTCGGCAAAATAGTTAGTTTGGCTGAAGGCATAGACATCCTTGAGACATGCTAGTTTAACACCCAGCTTTTGCTTTCGGCCAAAGCTACACCTGGAGGGAGCTTCTAAATGGAATTACATGAGAAGCACGTTCTTTGACAGCAATTTCCTTTCGAATTGCTAGATCGTTCATACAACTCTAGTGCTAGGGATATGCAAGTACCAACTACATTCCTGTGGAGTGTTCTGCTTCGGTTGATAATGTGAAGATTGTTTCTTGTCAAAATTCAGAGAAATTACGAACTTAGTTACTTGGTTTATCAATTGCGGTTAGCATGGTCGCAGTTTAGCCACATGCCAATTGCCACAAACCACCTAACGCGTTCCTCTACTTTTGCAGTTGATGCAGGTTTTTGAGGATCTCTTGCTTATGACTATCTCAAACAAGTGGAAGTTGTACAAGCTGGTTTTGGAAGCTTGAAAGTTTTGCTATATCTTCATCAGGAGCATCTTGTACAGACGGTGTGATGCTGCTGAACAGTTTCTATGTTTACGAGGTAAAGATGCAAGTACAAAGTAGCTGAACATAACATCGCCAATGGGAGGGTGACACCTAATTTTGGCGCTCCTTTCCCAGTCAATAACAGAAGTTGAGGGAATAGCTTTGGAGTAAGAAAGATGTATATTGGAGGTCTAAATTAGGCATCGTTTTGTAGTGTTTTGGCCAAGCCTGTTCATATGGTTTGTCGTTTGTTTGTCTGTTGTTGTATTGATTGTAGATTGTAGCTTCCTTCAGCCATTGCCACAATACCGATATTCTTTCATACGTTTTTCTTGCTGTTCTCTTTTGATATCTGTGTGTGGGGTGAGTGAACCATTTTGTAAACCTTTTCTTGTCCAAAAAGTGATGAATACTCTGTTAACCAGTTTGTCTTAAATATGCGAGATTCTCAGTTCGTTTGTGCTCTGTATTCAATACAGTCTACGCTCACATATTGTGCCGCCAAGCTCGCACCATGCTTGCTGCATTGCACATGGAAATGAAATAGAATATTATGTAGATGTAACACCCTTAAGTCTCATGTCACTTTTTAAGCACTTCATACGTAAAACACACCCTAAAATGGTCGTAACTTCGTTTGGTTGCTTTATGCATTTTTTGAGTATAACCCAGGGGGTCTTGTTGTTACGTTGGCTAAAGGCTCGGGCCATCCCAGAATTTCCTGAATTGGCCATGCGAACGTATGCATTTAACTTTTTTCCTCACTGGATCATCACAATCTTTCTTTTGTGGCCACATGGAATCATCATAATTGGGTTGCCAAGATGTGGACACGGCAGAGCCTGTTACAAACTCCTTTGGCAAAAGCTGAAAATGACTACTTCCGGTCACCATAGGGTTAGAACTCATGCAAAACCAGATGGTAACAGTACTCTCAAGATGGTAAGTAATCAACATTCTTCAATGTGCTGCATACTATGGAGTACAGCCTAACCAAATTACGCTGCGCCCATCTGAAAGCCATGCAAGCAAGAGACGATCTCGCTGTATAACAGATCCGACAAATACAAACTCTGCATTGAGGAAGAAACTGTCCCCTCTTAATTCTATCACAAACTGCTGCTATTGTATTGCAGGAGCATAATTTTGCCTAGTACTTCATTGGAACAAGTTGTATGAGCTTTGAGCTGATCCAGATTACGAGCGCACCCTATCGCACACAAGGCACCGAATGGTTTTTTCACAAGTTGCCATTTAGTCAAAATTTCTGGCATCGGGTAGAAGTATGTAGCCAAACGAGCAAATCCATTAAAGGCTCAGGCACCTTCAACCAAGACAGTGCATGTGCTCAAGCAACCGATCAACCACACCAATAGGCATAGTGCTCATCTCTACGCTGGTTACTAACAAGACCACCGCATTGCAAGCAGATGAAACTGCTCCCGTCGGCAAATGCATCCAGTACAATCTGATTCCTTCCAGTTTCTGCCAGTATGGAATTTCCATGAGCATCTGGCTCGATTGATGGGCCACTTGCAGTAGCTGATCGGGGGTTGGCCCCTAAAGGTTGTGCTTCAGCAATCGCACACTCGGCAAACAATGAAGCCAACTGTTCAACTGCAGAAGTTGATTGGAGTTTGCTTCTGTATAGCTCACGGGCACGCTGCAAGAATTCCAACACAGCCTGGTCCCCTCCATTAGCCCTTGTTGCCATCACTACCTGTTTGAAGCACCAAATTAGCTCCAACCAATGAAGTGTAATTTCCGTCTCTTAATCTTTTACAGCCTTGGTTTTGAAAAACTAAGTATCTCTTTATAGCTCAAATTGTAATATATTACTTGCACTGAACACAAGTATCGATTGATGCCAGAGAAGAGACGTAGATGTTGCTATAGAGAAGACAGACAGTAAAATCATAAAACGAAAATGACAATCAAGCATAACTAAGGATGTGAAACTTCTCCCTGTTAAGCATAACAAGGGACATCACCATGAAAATAATCTTGTGCCATCATAAAGCATTCTTCACAATGCATCCACTAAACTACATAAAGGACCAGAGTACAGATGGAAGAGAAGCAATCAGCACTGCATTTATTATTGTGTTGGTGCATCTGTTGTCATAAATTTGGAGGATAGATGATGGTTCAATGACGAGAGTCATACAGTCAATATCCTTCTCAAGCTGAATCATATCTACCAGCTCACATGAACCGTTTCAATTCATGATAAAGTGTATTGAGTCAGTTCCTTTAGCTCCATCTTCTGCAATTCGAGGGCAACAGCTCAGCCAAGTCAAAACCCAATACACTCTATTAAGAAGTATTTTCCAAAATCTGCTTCTCAAGGTATATTTTCCTTGTCCACATGCAGGTCATTTAAGGCATAACTGAGAGTTGAATCAATTACGGCAAAGAAAAGACACCTATTTGCCTGCTAAACTTACTACTTGGTCTCACTTTTCTACGAACGTATTCCACTGAACTTCCTCTGGAACACGGTATTCTAATATCCAAAACCCATCCCCATCCTTCATCGCTAAGCTTGTAAAGGACAATCTGACATCTCAATATGGAAGTGACATGTTATGTTGTTCCCTAATCGTTCCAAGGAAACAGAAGAGGTGGTGCCCCGTGTTCAAAGGAAGCGTCCCATTTAGCTTCATAAACAGTGTCACCATTAAAAAAATAATAATAATTCATCAGGCAACATCAAAGCTCTTATGCAGTGTCAAATAACAAGATTCACCCTTTCATTGAAGAGAGGCTGCTGAATACTAAACAAAGTGGCGACCAAAATTCTCTCTGCACCTTCATAAACGAACAGACACATTACACAGGTTGTTCAGGTTTCTTATGCCTTTTTTTTCCCTCGTATCCTAAGATTACTGTACATTGGGGTGACATCATTCGAACCCAAAGCTAGCTGGTTCTCCTCAGAAATGCCTCAAGGAACAGCAGTTGACCGACAGTCATCGAACTCGACACTATTGGACTCACCATAGATGATCCCATGGACTAGCGTGACCACGAAAGGTTCGCAGCGTCAAAATGCACGACTCAACTGTCCAATTCGAGCTTATGCGACAGTCAATGAGGTGCACCGGCCAATAAGGCGAAAACTGGGGAGTTGGCAGCCCACGTGACGAGGTGCACCGGCCACCAATCACAATCAAGATCCACTCTAACCCCATCAATGCACTTCATACCCATCAGTTAACCACAATGTCAGCTACCGTACGAGCCAACAATCACGAAACAACACCCCCTAAACATACTCACAAGGACAGCTCGGACAATGGATTCAACAATTCGAAACCCAACAAACTAATTTAAATCCGCAGTTCCCCAAAAAGAAGAGAAACCCATGAACTAAAAAGCTGAAAAGAGAAGGAAAAAATCACCGCTTGGAGGGCCTGAGAGGGCTTGCCCTGGTCAATGAGATGGCGGGCCATGGACAGCAGCTCCCACCCCACATCTCTCCCTTGCGTCTCGCCCTCGCTCTCCCTCATCTCCCTGTCTCCCTCCATTGGATCTCCTGCCATTCCACCTCACCCTCCTCACTCCTCTCTCTCTCTGTCTCTCCCTTTCTTTCCGCTCAATTTCTTCAGCTTCAGCTACGTCGATGCGATGCAGCACGAAACGTGAATCACACCAGTGCCACGAAAGGTGGGTTTTCCTCCCTTTTTGAAAAAAAAAAAAAAATTCCTTCCCTTTTGGCTGTCAACTTCTAATGAAGATTCTGGGGAAGTGTAGAAAGCAGCTCTGTTTTAGACGATTCTGGGTCTGGCAAGACCTTTCATGTCGTCCCCAAAGAGCACTTTCGTTTCGCTCTCGTTTCCCTCGTCTGGGTCTGGACTCCCCTTTCTCTTCATGCTCATAATGTGTGAAGACCGATGGAGGTTTTGGGCTTTCATGGTAAGATATCAAAGCGAACGGGCTTTAGTTATGGCCCATTCAGGTAAACTTTAATAAGAATTCTCTTTCCACCCATCCAAATCAATCATTGCCTGCGAAATATAAATGAAAATTGAGCATGTCGGGTTTTGTTTTGGATGGACAAGAATGTTACTACCTTAAATCGCCTGAACGAGTTCGATGCGGTATGAGCTCAGTTTACCTCGAGATTGGCACTGATTCGATCCATTTCGATCCTTTCTTTCTATAAATGAATCAAAATTTCTTTGTAGTATGTAGAAGTTTGAGTTAGAATCTGCTGACGCCGTGGACATGTCGCCCTCCTATCTTCTGCTTCTTCCAAGATGAGAATTAATTCTCCCGTTTGTGCATCATGAACTTGCACTTCATAGCTCATCTCTATAACACGAGCTAGTTTCATACCCATTTATTGCACGGACATATTTTGTAACAACCCGATCCAACGAGAGCAGAAGTGGTCGCCAAGGCCAAAGGGACTAAACAAGGAGTGACTACTATCATGCCTCTAAGATGGCAAAGGATGCAGGAATAAATTGAACTATGCACCGAATAGGGGAAAGCATTTCTTAGATTTATATGTGAAAAATTGAAATCAACTCCTGTGAGGTAATGGCAAGATTTTCTTTATTATTCCAAAATTAAGCAAGACTAGGCTAGGGCACTATTAGAATAGGTGACCTCTTGGGAAAGTGCTTGCATGTACGCCCTAGGACAAAACCGTGAGGCTCAATATTGGATAACCTAAAGCAGATAATACCTCGAGTGAGTTAATAGATGGATGTCACAATATGGTATCGGAGTAGGAAACCCTCTAGTAGGTGTGTGGTTCGGCGAAGAACCAGACGAAAGCCAGTGTGTTTGTAACGACCAATCCAATGAAGGTGGGGAGTGGTCATCAAGGCCATAGGACCTAGACAATGAGTAGGTCTTAACAGGCTTTTAGGATGACAAAGGAGATAAAAATGAACCAAACTATGCACCAAACAATAGGGGAGCAATTTGGCAATATATATGTGAAAAATTGGAATCAACTCACGGAAGCACTTTTGACGTAATGACAAAATATGTTTTGGAACTTTAAAGTTAAGTGAAACCACGTTAAGAGTATTACTAAGATAAATGACCTCTAGGGGAAGTGCCCGTCTCTATGCCATAGAACAAAACCATGAGGTTTGATACGGAATGGCTAAAATGGACAATATCTCGAGTGAGTTAATAATCTACCATGTTTTCACTTAAGTGTTGTGTAAAGGCCACTTAATTTAGCATAAAAAGAGATATGAATGAGTCTATATGATAGTGCTTGCCGGTTGGCATCTTTCCTAGTCAATTTTCGTATGTTAAGCACAAAGATTCACAATATGCAGTCAGTTCCTGCTGGATTTGGCTCCAAAAAACATCTCTACTTGGGGGCAAAGGGCACCGATCCGTAGAATATCTAGGTTTCATTCGAGGGTGTTTACATCTAGCATAAACCTCAGTTCTCTACTTAATGATCCGATTTATCAGAAGACACAAGTTTATGATATCTCCTACGGATCTTGAGATTTAAAGAGCGCACAAAATAGTATGTTAATGGATTCGTTCTTCACTTTACTCTCTTTGATCCCTTCTATTCATGGTGCACAGTACTGTTGCAGTAACCACGCTTTCATCACCTTGCAATTCAGGTTTACTCATTTTTTGACGGGCTTCATTAACAATTGACCCGCGAATTTACTGTTGCAGACAAACAAGCAGCGCACAAATGTAGATTAATGAAGAAATGTGTGGTGTGATGACTCAAAAGCGAGGGACAAACAAGTCAGAGAATTCATCCATAGGAAAATACTAAACTTCCCGTCTTTTGATCGTGATGAACAATAAAATAATGGGTATAACTAGAAAATGGGGACAGGCGTGAGCAATGAGATAAACAAACAGAGATATAAAAAGATCAGTCGAGGACTCGAGATCGAGATCGAATGATTAAGTTCAAGCTTGTCGGCTGTGATTATAATAGACGGCTCTTGCGATTATTTGGGTTATATGCATCGGTTGCACACTGTGCAAATCAGACGCCTGTGTTGAATGGCATGACGACCGAAAAGCAGATATTTCGCACTTGGACGGAGACAATTAAAAAATTCAATTAAAACTAGAAAGGTAGCCGGTGACAAGGATGTGAGTAGGACATACACCGGAATTTTAGAATCCAAGGGGATGATGGATGAACCACTTTTATTTAGGTGGACCACAATGTTGCTGCCAGAAATTTTCTAGTGGGAAGAGTTTGGTGATGGTCCACATTTTCTTTCACTCTAATGCATCCTCGGTAACTATTAGAACAGGAAAAAGAAAAATATTACACCAGAGTTGTGATGATGAGGAAGCAGTACTGTCCTAAAAAGTAAAGAGCACAACCCCACCAAGTTCTTGACTTCAGCATCAAGCATTTTTTTTTTCCCCTCTGCAATTTATCTCCTCTTCCTCATGTCTATGTGGGGACAAATTTCTGGACCTTTAGTTAATGGGAATTCGCACTTTCCCCGGCACTACTTGAGACTTTTGGATCAAGCCTTTATGTTATGGCACAGCAGAATCATTTGCAAGTTCATTGTCATCTTTTGGCTTTATGGACTTTTAAGGAGGGATGCAGCTGAAACCTTGGACATCAATCAAGTGGGAGAAAAACGAAAAAGATGATACGAAGCATGAGTTATAATTTCTGTTATTGGTGAACAGTCTTGGGCTTACATGGTACCGATTTGGAGTTTGGAGTTCTGGTTTTAGTAACCAAATGAAACCTGACATCTAAAAGGATTTGCATTCCTGCAACACGATATATGTAGAAACGTGTTCAATCTGTACACATACATCAGAATAAAGTCACTCGAATTTCAAGAGGCAAGGCCACTGATGTACGTCACCCTTTGCTATAGCAGGAGTAGCCGGAGTCACAATGAGGCGTTAATGACGACATAAAACTCTTTGCCTGACAGATTTTTTTTGGTTGGTATGCCTGACAGATATAGAGTTGCGATATAACGAGTTTCAATGACGAGATATTTGTTTCATTGGACTGTTGAGTCCATTGCCTTTAACATTAGGCAAGTTCCTCGTTTAGTAAAATGAAAAGGAAGGGTTACACGAAAAAAGGCTGATCAAAAAGCAGAAACATCAGCACCTAACTTAAAAAAAAGAAAAGGATTCATTCTCAGTTAAATCAGACATACAGTACTTTGTTCCAGTTTCTAAATTACAAATCTCAGCACTTGAAGAGAAAAGAGAAGAGCCAGCAAGATTCTCAAGGTGAAGGAGCAATGCCGGGAACCAATGATTCCAGATGAGCATTCCTACATGGTACATAGGAGTACGACCACATCCGCGGACATGGCCTTGGCTGTGCAAAGAAACGTGCACAGTCGGCCACTGGCCTTTGGAATGGAAGATCCGGAATGCAATTATTTCTCACATTGAGTATGCCCTTCTCAATCAACGCTCTGCACCAAGGCCCGACATGCTGAAAATAATTGTCTGACAGAGATAAGTTCACCAAGTTCCGATTCAATCCTAGCCAGCAGATTGGCTCTGGCACCATCCCGTAGAACAAATTCCCCCCGAGGTTCAGTTGCTCTACCTTCTCCAAGCAGAACAACGAGAGCGGAAGCGGCCCTGTCAGCTGATTGTTACCCGCATCCAAGACCACAGTCTCGTCCAGCAGACCAATCTCATAGGGCAAACAACCACTAAACCGGTTGTTCAAGAACAGGACCTCAGTCAAAGTGGACGGGGCTCCTGCGATGCTTCTGGGGATCGGACCAGTGAATTTGTTGTTGGCTAAGGTGAGGTAGAGCACGTGGGTGTTCCCTAGATTGTCTGGCAACGTCTGATCAAAGGCGTTGTTATTGAGGAATAGCACGTAGAGATCCCGAGTAAATATCTGGGCAGGTACAGCCCCAGAGAAGGAATTAAACCTTAGATCTAGGAATATGAGGTCGGTCATGCCAAGGACTACCGTGGGAAACGGCCCTGAGAGCTTGTTGTTACTAAGGTCGAGCTCATAGAGGTACCGAAGCTTTGCAATGTTCGGGGAAATGGTCCCCGCGAATTTGTTGGAATTGGCGTGGAAGAGCGCAATGTCCGGGAGCTGATCGAGGAAGCCATCTAGACTCGGAGCACTTAATCCGAAGCCATTGAAGTCTATAGAAGCTAAAGCAGTGGCTGATTTATTGTCAGGTGGGCTATCACAGTAAAAGCCTTTGTACTTGCAAATGTCACCGCCAACCCAGGAATTGGTGATGCCAAGAGGATCTGATGTGATTGTGGACTTGAACAACTGGATCACTGGGTATACCAGCGCAAGCCTCTGGTCAATAAAGTTGAGAAGACCTTGCACAATTGGTGCTTGTACTACTGGTGATAACAGGGGTGCTTGTATTATTGGTCCTAACAATGGAATTTTCTCCTGAGAACATTGAGATTGGTCTGTGTTCCCAAGAAGTTCATCGCCACAATCTTTGCTTGAGCCACCGCTGCCACTGCCACTGCCGATGCCGATGGAGAGCTCTAGTGTGTCTCTACCGCGGGAAGTTGCCTTGGCATACAAAACGAGAGAAGTTGGGAGGATATGGAGGAGTGAGAGGATTGCAACAAAAGAGATCTTGGCGATCATTATATGTTCTCTCTTCTAATTTCAGATGCGGATGGAGGTTTTGACAGTGAGAAGATGTGGAGGCAGGCAACTGAGTTGGGTCCTTTAAGGAAGAAACGACCTTGGAAACTGCTAGAATGTGTTCTTGTACCTGCAATGTCCACTACTTGCTTTTAGCCTGGGACTCCCACCGAGAGGGAAACTGATAACTCCTCACCAACCCAACCCCAATAGTGAATGCTTGATCAAACCCACTTAGTCTACTTAAATAAAGCAAAATTAGTGGCTGCTTGTTCTGTCAAGAGAAACTCCGTTACATGAATTTTGTCATCTTTAATATCATTGTCTACGGAATCGTTTCCTTGACTCCCAAGCGTGCAGAATGTGAACAGCCAAGACGATTCTTCAATAGAAGCTCCAACTTTCTCTCCGACCAATCATCACTTTCCACTCCAAAGCGTGCAGGCTTGTCATGAGTGGGACACTCAAGATGGGAAAATTCAGCAAAATGACAATTTCAATTTCGTTATCTTCTAGTCCAGCTCTCTGGAAGCATGAACGTAGTGGTAAACATAAATTATCACAGTACCAAGCACAAGCGCTCGTGCTTTGTATGGGACGGTGCGGGCCATTTTTCTCCTCACGCGAGAGTAATTTGTCCCCTTGAAAGTCAGCTTAAGCGGTAACTGTTCAAAGCGCGTAAAGTTTCTTGCGCACGATACAAACTATCATGGCCTGGATAATGTGAAGTTGAACGTTAACGCAATACGGAGTGCATTCCGTAACATTTGATGAATAGTGAGTGCACACCAAAAGCTCTTGGTCAGGCATTAGAGCTCCATGTTCAACAGGATAGGTCATAGGATAAGCAACAGAAACTTGGCTTCTGTTCACTATTTCTTGGTCTTACCGACTCTAAATCCTCGTCGTTCGTCAGCAATAGGCGATAAATCAAAGAACTTAGTCAACATCTTTGAAACCAATCCCCAAAATGGACCAACTTGGACGCAAATGAACGGTGCCTGTGGCTGAATCTGGCCGAGCGGATGTTGATTTTGTTGGTTGAATTTAAAAACTCATCATTTCTTTTGACCCTTCCGTTTCCAAAAGGAAGGGCCGATACGTCTTCCGGGACGCTTTGCACCGCAAATTCAAATGTGGCGATCGGATGATTCCCTTTATCGGTCGTGTACGTTTAATTTCGGAAAAATTGATCGTCTTAAGCCCAAGTCAATATGCATAAGAAAAAGTACGCTGATAAATTTTAGGTAAAAAACCATTTTTTTTTAAATGGCGCATATAAAAAGTATTGCAAGAGACAATTCTTCAAAGCACGAGGCCGTTCCAAATTCAATGTATAGATCACGCTGTTTGAGAATATAGACCCTTCAAACGAAAATCGACAAGAAAATTGACGTGGTTGAACAACCCATTATGTTCTAGAAACTTTACACATGGTGGCCAACAAAAGGTGGGACTTTAGGCCCAATCTTTGTGCACATTAAAGAAAACCACCAAGAAAATAAAATTAAGAGTTGAGATTAGTTAAATCCTGCAATTTGTACATAAGTAGGCAGTGCACATATTGCCAACTAAAAATGAAAGTTCAGATATGATCTTTGCCTATGATTTAAAAAAAAAAAAAACCACAAGCACAAAAACATTTTCGCCTAAAGAATTGAGATTAGTTAATTTTGCAAATTGTAATTAAAAAAAAAAAAAAAAAAAGAGAGGCTGCGGTAGATGTTTCCTCTCAATTCCGGCAAAATATAGGTATGAAAGTCCCCGGGGCACGGTGTTTTCGAGGAACCCAACGCTCAACTTGGATTTTGATTATAAGAACGGAATTTTCCACTCGGCAAAAATGAAGGGGTGCTATTTATATTTTGGTACGTTGGATTTATGGTGCATTTGGTAATGTTTCACTTATCGAGAATAATTTCTATCCAGATATAATTTTTGTATTTATTCAATGGACGAGTTTTAAAAACTATTCCCGAAATAGGAAAAAAACAGAAACGCATTAAGTACGATCCTAAAATTTCTGTTCCCAATTTGTTCATTTAATCTGGCCAGCAGCAAGCATGTTTATTCTTCATCACAATAGAATGTAACAAAGTATCAAGCACGACTTTACCGGATCAATAGATCTAACGTCAGTGGACATTAACTCAAATTTTTCTATAAGAAGATGAAGATGAAAATCCGGATCAAAGATTCGCCAAAGCAAGGAAGTGAGTTCAATCAAATCATCCCCTTATTATGCACATTGACTGGGTTAACCCTCACTTGAGGCCAACGAGAGCACCCTTCGCCCAGATTGGCAAGGGCAACCCTCCTAGATTTTATCTGCAATTTCACTCACCTCAAACTCATACCCACGCGATTGAAACTTGATTCAATGATGGTGGTGGAGAAGAGCGTTGATCTTAATCATGCCCATGCTCTCTTTGTGAAGAAGACATCTTCTCTTAGTTTGTATCAATGTGTAAGTTACGCTAGGTTACGGTAAGTTACGCTAAGCTTGTTTCTCTAAAATGACATTATTTATTTTTTGTTTTCAAGAACAGAAAAAGTAGACTTTTTTTTTTTTCACTTTTTGTTTATATTCCAAATCCATTTCCTGACCACTAATCTATTCCGAGTGACAGAAAAATTAACTGACATACACAAATAAATTTATGTTCTTTTTTTATTTGGAGAAACAAAAGAATTGAAAAACATATCAATTACCAAACAAACCCTTAATTACCTTGACCATGGATAGTTAGGCACCTCAATTCTCGCACACATAAGGTTCGAATTGCTTCCCAAGGTCAAATCCTCATATGTTCTCTTCGTCGTCATGTTCATTAGACTTTTCCGCCATTGATGAAGTTCTGAACTTTCTTATTCATTTAATTCTTTTGTTCTTCCACTGAAGTCTTTTCTTTATTGAATATTTATATTGAAAGTCCTAAAACTTGTCACAAAGAGTAAATGAGTTTTAAAATTACAATCAAGTTTTAAAATTTATCTAATTGATACAATCAAATCTCTTATTGAAATACATCCAATTTGATATAAAAAAAAAAAATATTGGCGTCATTTTTTTATTACTTTCTTAAGTTGTGCGAGGCCCATGTTGTGCCACTAGATGTTGCATCAGATAATAATTGAGAATTTAAAAAGAAAAAAGGATAAAAGTTTAGAAAAAGATAAAGAAAAAAAGGAAAAAAGAAGAAGTAAAGCTCAATAAATAAATAACAGAAGAAATAGAAAAAGCCAAGACCTTGGGGCTGTTATGCTTTGTTGGCAAGGATCGGCAGTCCTCGTCGGGCTGTCAGCGAGGGTCAGCGAGTAGGTAAGGGTTTGCAGGCTATCATCTTCATTAGCTTAACAAGTTTTATGATTTAATTACATTTTCTAAATTTACAAAACTCGATTATATTTTTGTTACAAGTTTTTAGAACTTTTAATATACATATTCCAATGAATGAAGTCAAACTTCCTTGAACGATTTGGTTTGGTCCATATTTGGTTCAATGATGGCCACTTTCTTTAAGCATTTGTGTAAATCATAAATGGAATGGCTAGAATGTGTGAAAATAATAGTAGCAGAAGAATAGAACAAAAGCCACAAATACTAATTCAATAATGTCAATAGTAAAAAATTTCAACCAAAAAAAAAAAAAAAAGACAACCTTGATCACATATAACTTTCTTACGTTAGGGAATGTATTGGCATATGTTGTTTTGCACTTTCTATGATCAAAGTCAATGAAATCCCACCCCAACCGTTATGTACGCTATTGAGTGTTATTGCTTCTTGAGTTTGGATTGTTGTTCGTTCCTTCATGTACTATAAACAAGAAAGAAATATGGAAAGTTGTCATTGGGGTCGGGTTTAATACCCTTCCTTTAAACATGGCAGCAAACATGCTTGCCGGGAGCAACCAAGAAAAGACTGAGAAAACAGAAAGCGCAAGAAAAACAGAGAAAATCAGACGAGAGGAGAAGGAGAAATGGAGCTACTAGTTCTTTAACGGGGAAATTCCAAAAAAAAAAGAAGAAGAAGTATTAAACCTATTACAATTATACCAATTCAATCCTAATTTTTCTTCTTTTTTTTTTTTTCCAATTCAGTTGTCAATTCAATCTTAAACTCTTTTTTTTTTTGCCAATTCAATCATAAACATTTTACACATGTGTCAGTTCAGTCCATCCGTCTAATTTTGAACGGTCGGTGCTAACGTGATACTCCCAACTCTGATGTTACATTTTTTTAAAATAATATTTTGATATTTTTTGAGTTTTTTTTATAATTTTTCATTTGTCTCTTTTTTATTTTTTATTTTTATTTTTATTTTTTCCCTTCCCCTTCCCCTTCCCCTACCCTTATTAGTGCCACCAAGGCTTGCTGGCCAACCCTCGCCCAAGCGAGTGGGCAAGGCTCGCAACGCCCTTACTCGCCCAAATTTGGTGAGGACCTCAACGCCCTCACCAGATCTGGCCAAGCGAGGATGTCATGGCCCTCGCCTAGTCTGGGCGAGGGCCATGATGGCCTCATTCGATCTGGGCAAGTAAGGGCATTGCAGCCCTCATAGGCACTAAGGGTAGGAGAAGGGGAAAAATAAAAAAATAAAAAAATAAAATAATTATTAAAAAATTTTAAAATATTATTTTTAAAATGCCATGTCAATAGCAAGTAACGCTACATCAACATCAGCTTGCCAAAATTAGTTGAATGAACTAAACTGGTACAAATGCAAAAGGTTTAGGATTGAATTTGACAAAAAAAATTAAGACTAAATTGACATAATTATAATAGGTTTAGGATTTTTATGGTAATTCTCCCGTTCTTTAATAGGCGCTAATCGACTCCAGAAACATGTTGAAGAGGTAAGTAGCCATTCGACAGCATGAATTCGGTTTCGTCTTTGGTAAGCATTTACTTGATGGAGTACTACTTCGCAGGAGAGCTGCCACTTTTGGCGAACCGCTGCTGTTGATTAGGTTTGATATGCCACAACGCCTGGTTCCAACACCGCTGACTACGCGCATTTTTGTTTCAACGACTATGGAGGAAACAAGCTCTGAAGCCAGAGCTGCGTGGTAGGAACTCGAAGAAGCAACCTGCCGACTTGAAGCTCGGATTGGTCTACCGGTAATAATTCTTTCAAAACGAATCTACTTTAAAGTTATAGTGCGCTAAATGATCTTTTTATCCGTGTAAAGATCACTTTAAAGTTGGATCGTCACTATCCTTAATATCGATATCATCAATAAAAAAAAAAATACTCTAATGAGAAGAACATGGGAATTTGTCACTAGGTATTTGACTAAATAGGATCATCCAGTTCTTATAGAATTTATCACTAAAATATCCTTTAGAAAAGGATAGGACTAAGGGCGCGTTTGGTAATGATTCTGTTCCTGGGAGCTGATTCTGACTAGAAATAATTATTTTTGATTCTGTTCCCGAGAACTGATTCTGAGTAAAAAAACGCGTTTGGTAACTGTCCAAAATTTTTTATTCTGGAATAGAATTGTGTTTGATATCGTGTTAATTGATTATTTTTTAAATTAATTTATTTTAATTTTTCAATAAATTTTAAATAAATTTTTTACTTTTTTACTTCTTTTTTTTTCCCTTTTTCCTATTCTTCTTCTTCTTCTTCTTCTTCTTCTTCTTCATCCGGCAACCGGCCGACGAGGGCCAGCGACGCTCACCGCAGGGTCGCCGGCCCTCGGCGAGGTCGGCCTTCATTGGCCGAGCCTCGCTAGCACCGGACGAGACTCGCCCAGCCCCGCCTCGCCGGTGGCCGGGCGAGCTTCACCGGCAGCTGGGTGAGGCTCGCCTAGCCACCGATTTGGCGAGGCCGAGCCTCGCCGGTGGCTGGGCTTGCCTCCGGCGAGCTCGCCGGACCTCACCTTGGCCTGGCGAGCCTCCGGCGACCTCGCCGGACCGGCGGCGGACGGCGGCAGCGGCGGCGGCGGCTGGCAGCGACGGACGGTGGCGGGTGGTGGCGGACGGCAACTGGGATGACGAAAGGGAAGAGCGAGGGTTTCACCGTTTTGATTCTTTTTCTGATTCTCGAACGGAGAATCAATTTTTTTTTTATTCTCAAATCTTGTCCAAAATTGTTCCCAAGAATGAAAATTTTACCAAACGCGATTCTCATCCCAAACTGATTCTAGGAACAAAAAATCAAAATCTGGCACTATTTGGCACGTTGCCAAACAGGCCCTAAGTGGCGCAAAAAGGATTTTTCGTGAGATGTGTAATGAAAATTATTAGCTCCACGCGTGATTTGACAAGTGGTGCATGAGGTCCACACCCCTTCTGCAGTAGCGCCTTCCGGATATGAACACCATTGCGTGTTCTCGTTTCGAAGACGATGAACTCAAAAAACTAGGCACCTAATGGAAGAAAGGATTTCAAGATCCTTCGACAGGTTTACCATTGTCTCGCTTGTTTCACACGTTTATGGAGTTATACTGCATATGCACTGGTTATCAGTATAATAAGTGACATGGTGGATGTATGATTGCTATCGGATGCAATCAATGGAAGAAAATTATCCAAAAAGTCCCTTATCTTATTGCATTTTTGCCAATTCAGTAATAATCTTTTAATTTTGCCAATCAGTCATAAACATTTTCATTTTTTATCAATTGAGTTCATCTTGCCAATTTTGACTAGAAGTTACTGACGTTGATGGCTGGCACTAACGTGGTATGTTTTTAATAATATTTTAATGATATTTTAATAATTTTTTGAAATTTTTATGGTTTTTCTTCTTCTTCTTTTCACTTTTCTTTGTTTATTTCAAGGGGTTTGGAGTTTTGCTAGCCACCCTCATTGGCCACAAGCCAGGGCCGACAACCCTCACCAACCACAAGCGAGGGGCAACCGACCCTTGTGGGCCTTGGGCGAGGGTTGCAACGCCCTTGCCGAACAAAGCGAGGGCATGCGAGCCCTCGCCTATAATTGACGAGGGCCGTGATGCCCTTGCCAGATCTAGCCAAGCAAGGGCTCAACGGCCTTGGCCAGCCCCAAGTAAGGGGGGCAACCTCACTTGGGGCCCTCGCCTAGCCAGATCTTGCGAGGGCGTTGCGGCCCTCGCCCAAGGCTAGTGAGGGTTAGCTAGCCCTCATCTGTGGCCAACAAGGGTTGGCTAAAAACCCTGGCCAACCCCAGCTCAAAAAAAAGTTAAAAAAAAAAGAGAAAAAAATTCAAAATTGAAAATATTATTAAAATTAGCACGTCAATGTCGGTTGTCCATGTTAACATTTTCTAGTCAAAATTTGTCAGATAGACTCAATCAACAATAAGCAAAAAGATTATGACTGAATTGATAATAGTATAATAGGTTTAGAACTTTTTAGACAATTTTTCCAATCCGTGGTCATTGAACTTAAATGATTTTGTCTGACCAAAAAAAAAAAAACACTTAAATGATTTTGCAGCAACCTTGATTTTATAGGTAAAAGATTCAAAATTTATGTTCAGTTTTGGATCTTTTCAGTAAATACATCATATGATAATGTCTGTATAGGCTAAGAGGGTGTCAGGCATTTTTTTTTACTATTTTGTAGCCTTTTGTTTTGACGTCTGGATGCTAATTTTTTATTTTAATTATCTTGTGTCGATGTATGAAAATTAAGATGAAGGTAAATATATCATTAAGTTATCTTGGGTTGGCAAAAAAGCAGAGAACGGATGCAAAAAAGCGCTCCCTTAATGATGGATAAATGGGAAAATTAAATTTAGACCATTTCTCGATTTGTGCATGTCATCCTTACACATGGATCATGTTAATTTTCTCAGTATCGTTCCAATTCTATTGGACGTCCTGAAGAGACAATTTTATCACCAAACACATTGGTTTTTATAGAAAAAAAGCTGTTATGAGTTTCCAATATGAGATAATGATGAGATAACTTGGGGCCTGTTTGTTTGCACTTCTTTTTTTTTGTTTTTAAACACTTTTTCTGTTTTTTTGTTCCTGGGAACAAAAAAAGAACAGAAACGCGTTTGGGTGCGTTTATGTTCCTTTTTTGTTCTTTTGTTCCCAGAAACAAAAAAGAAACAGAAATAAGAAACAACAAATTTGTGTTTCTTATTTCTGAAACATATTTGAGGAACAAAAAAGGAACAAAATCGTGTTCCTTTTCTATTTGTTGCTCCCTTCGAACACCGCCTATCCTCCCGCGAGCGTCTCCACCATCGTCGACACCGGCGCCGACAACCGCCTCTGTCTCGAGACCATCCCGTTTCTCCACCGTCGTCCTCTCCGACGCCGACAGCCGCTGCTCCTTCACCAGGTAAACCTGCTCACTACTCCTCCTGCTCGCCCAGATCTGCAGCAGCAGCTCATCTGCTCGCTCGAGATCTGTACCGGCAGGCTTGCCCAGATGAGCAGCGAGCGTCTGCTCGCTTGCTTCTCTGCTCGAGCGAGCAGAGTAGCGAGTGTCTGCTCGCTTGCTGCTCACGCTCGAGCGAGCTGAGCAGCAAGCATCTGCTCGCTTGCTTCTCTGCTCGAGCCAATAGAGCAGCGAGCCCTGCTCTGCTTACATTGAGGAATGCTTTCCGGTTTGAACCCAGAAGTCGAGTTCATGAACACATGCCAACTGCTCGACTTTTGCTTGAACGAAGTGCTCCAGTATGAAACACATCTATTTAAGCTTGTATGCATCATCTGTGGCTCGAATGTTGCAATAAATCTCGCTCTGGAACATGTTGGTTAAATCACATACTAACCGTTAGATAGAATGTCTGAGAGAAGGCCGCAATATCTGTGCATGTTAGAGTTCAGTATCTGTGCATGTTAGAGAAGGAGAACTACCGAGTTGAAGAACAATTTGGAAGGTTACATAATATGCTACAAAAGAAAAAGTAAGAATCTTGATTTAGGAAGTTTAGGAAGTTTGAATGATCTATGAATAATTATGTCTCTTTCTCTTGAAGCCCATTCAGATGCTTATAGTCTATTGCTTCTGTCCATAATTTTAAGAGTTAATTATATGATCTCTTGTATCTCTGGATTTGGTCTTATATTGTATTGCCGGAGGACATTGTTCACTTTCAAATTATCTTCATCTCCATTGTTCCAAGGTTTTGCATTTGTGTCTTTCCTCTACTTGCCCTATTGTCTATTATGCTAACTAATGTTGCTAATGTTTTTGCCTCCTGTTGCTCACAGATTGAGACGTCTGAGGAACTTGAAAAGGTCTCTACTGCTGATGAACGCCAATCTTTCATTGCAAAGCTTGATGAGGTTATCCTCTCCCTCCCTCCCTCCCTCCCCAATAGCTTAGACAAATACAACGTAATCTGGTATTTAATTAGTTATTTGGCTATTGTTTTAGGTGCAAGAATGGCTTTACATGGATGGTGAAGATGGTACGGCGGCAAAGTTTCAGGAGCGTCTGAATTTGCTAAAAGCAATTGGTGATCCAATTTTTTTTAAGTTGGTTTTATCCTCGGAGGAAATGATGGCTTTTGACCAAGGGGATATCTGGAACAGTTCTCTTTCAGTTGTCATTTTCTTATTCAGCTTGCAATATACGCTTTAACCATGAGATTTTGGTCCTTTTATATTGAAAGAACTTACAGAACGGCCAGCGGCAGTTGGGCATGCTCGAAGTTACCTGGATCAACTGCAAAAGATATCTATAAAAATGGTTATTGTGAATTGAAAGTAGATGGCACTCCCATTCGAAATAATTTTATTTCTATTATTTTCTGATTGCCCAATACTAATCTTGAGAACTATTTATTCAAGCCTATACTTATCAATGGCCAGTATCTAACTATGATGAGTGACAAGAACGAGCCTGTTTGTCCCTTAAAAAAATAGATTGGTTGTCGGCGCTAATATCTACTTTTACCTTCCTGCATACGCTCCTTTTTAGATGATCTCTCTCAGTGCTGCCTCCTTGTAATCTGTTTTAAAGTTCTTTCAGTTTTCTATTGCTGTCACCAGGTTCATGGCAATTCTTATGTGTTGGTGCATTTTCCTTGCGGTTTTGGAAATGACAAGAGTGATTATGTCCATTTGACTTCTTGCATGCTCATTCTGCATGTAATAACGACAAACTTTTTTAGGTTTGGCAGCATTAGTTTGGCAACACTTTTGATTGTGTGTGGACTGTCAATTGACAACATCGGGCATGACGAAATAGACTTTTATTAGTCTCAGAGTTCTATACATTATTGTTTCTTTAATCTCAATCTTTATGACATCTGGTAGATCTATGGATTTGTGGCTGAATATATCAAAGTGATGTGAATCAATGTCCAAGTTATTGTTATTTCTTTTTCTGCCTTTGTGTTAACCTTCTCAATTCGCATTTTGTCCTGTATTGCTTGGATTTGGTCTAATATTAGTATTTTTTGTGTGTCTCTATAAACCCTTGCGGCTCAGCCACATTTTGATCCAATCGGAAGTCGAGGCTTGTTCTTTCTGTTAGTCCACACGCATGTCAGGTTTGAGTGAACTAATGTTACTGATTTCGGATGCTTTTTTTTTTTTTGACGATTTCTTTGAGTCTGGCGATGAGTTCGAGTCCTGAAAATCGTTAATATTATTCCCCCAGTCCATGCTCACCACACATTTGACAATGTGTCTAATCCAGCCTAGGTGTTTGCATTACCGATTCCCGGTTGTTCTTGAACACGTATAGGCAGGTTTCACGTGTTATAAACCTCTTGTTGTTTGTTGGTCTTCATTTGCATCATTAGACAAAATCTAGGCATTCCCCTTTTTCTTTTCTTTTTGTTTCATTTTGTGTTCCTACTATCTGTTTTGCAAATTTTTAACGTGTCTTGGTGGTCCTCGCTGACAAGGAAGTACTCGGAGTGTTAAGATATTCTATTGGGTTGTCTCTCTTGTCCGCACACTGTACATTCGCTGTTTTGTGGTCATAAATGGGGGGGTGTCGGCTGCCAACGATGGTTGAGATGGGCGGTTTGCACTCCTTCAGAAATACGTGATCTGCAATGAGTTTCCTTGATATTCACTGCGTTATATTCAGTTTTCGTTATGGATTTGCAGAGAATGGAGGGCGCTGTTTAGTTGTTGCCTTATTGCTTATTGTCTTGAATTTTTCTTTACTTAAGGTACATCCTCACTCTATCTCAATTGGTTGTCTCCTTCTCAGGTGAACAATACTAGCGTTGGTGGATCCATTATCAATGCTGATGCTTTGAGAACTTCGGTGGATCCATCCAAAGTTCCGCCTCGCCGGTGCCAATCCACGAAGACATATTCTTTTTCCCTTGCTCTGTCTGGAATTTGCCAGTCCTTGCCACATAAATCGCAATTTGCTGAATTTGGAAACAATCATCCGCACGCTAAGGTTGGCCTCTCGGCTTCTTTTTTCATTGTCTTAATCTTAGAGATCTTATAATTTAGTTGGACCGTTCACAAAATAGCATAGGGTATACGGATCCATATAAGTTACCATGCTAATTTTGTGTATGGCGTGTAGTTCTTACGGTTTTATGTTAATGATTTAATTCATAACTCATGTGATGCTCAACCGGTCGAAGATTCAATGGCATCCAAGAGACACTCATTCAATGCAAAGTGGACGGAGTCTGTAACCAATATACTTATCGGTTTATTGGTGGATGCGGTCAAAAAGGGAAACCGCACCTTTTCCACTTTCAACAAAGCGGGGTGGAGGAATGTACAGTCTGAACTCAGTAGACAGACAGGATTGCAATTTACCATGGTTCAGCTGAGGAACAAGGTAAACAAACTGAAAAAATAGTATGGCAGTTTTCACAAACTCATTTCTCAGTCCGGATTTGGTTGGGATAATGTGAACAAAAGAGTTGTTGTCGACGATCCAAGTATATGGGAATCTCATATCAAGGTATTTCTTAACTTTGTGGTCATTTTGATATCATTACAAATGTCAATTTTAAAATGTATGATTATATTGCTGAAATGTCATTATTGTGAAAATTGTAGGATAATGTCGAGTGGGCAAGATTCAGGAAGAATGGATTTCCTCAGTATCCTGAGCTCTGTATTGTTTTTGGTGGTACATATGCTACTCGGGATCATGCCATAGGATGTGCTCAAGATGTGAATTTGTCGGATGATGATGACAATGGTGATGACAATGTACGTGGTGACAATAGTGGTGGCGATGCAAATGGTGTCAATGCAGGTGGTGACTATGATGGTAGCAATGCAAATGATTTCATTGGACACCACAGTGATGACAGACTTTTTACAACAGACGATACTGGAACTTCAGCTCGTGGGAAGCACAAATTGGATAGAACTCCAAATAGTAAGCGGAGAAGACAGAGCAACCAATCCAGTATTGCTGAAACTTGTAGAGCCTTACAAGATTTTCTGAAAGTTAGGTCATCAAGTCAATCTGGTGATGGCTCTGCAAGCTCAGGGACTACACAACCACATGTAGACCCTTTCTCCGTATCTACTGTGGTCCAGATTCTAAACAGTATGCCCGAGATAGAGCAAGATGTTTACAATAAAGCAGTGGAACGAGCATGCGTCAGTTGTGAATGGAGGGAGGCTTTCATTACATGCACACCTGCACGGAGGATTGGCCTTCTTCAATTCCTTTAGTAGATATTTGGAAATATATTATGAATTGCATGGAGTTTCATTAGACTGTATAACGTATATTATCTATTAATCTTTAGTTTATTCAAATATGATTAGTGTTGAGACTCTTGTACTTATATGTAATGACATATCTTATTGAGATTTTATGACTTATGTTATTGATTGTTATTGGGATGTGTTTTCAAAATCTATATTGACGTTTTGGTCATTTTTGTGATTGTATAGGTACTATGGAAGGGGGATCAAATAGTGTGTCTAATGAGCAAGTACAACCAGTTGAACAATTCTCGGGTGATGATATTAACATATTCGTAGCGTGGTTCTGCTTAGCTGCAATGGACACGTCCCTCCATACGAGAGAACCTATTAGGGACAGTCAATTATCAGGAGGAGAATGGATAAGGGAGATTGTTCATGGGCATTCAGATAGGATATATGAAGCATTTAGGATGGAGAGACATGTTTTTCTGAATTTATGTGACTTAATGAGGGTAAGGGGTTGGTTGAAGGATAGTCGATTTGTTCAAATAGATGAACAAGTTAGGATATTTTTAAGTGTGGTTACTCACAATAACTCAAATAGAGATTTATGTGAGAGATTCCAACATTCAGGAGAAACGATCAGCAAGTATTTCAACAAAGTGTTGAAAGCAATGATCAAACTTTCAAAAGAAATAATCAAACCACCGTCCTTTGACGTCATTCCACAAGAAATTCTTATTGATCCTAGTCATAAATGCTACTTCAAGGTATGATTTTTATATTGATTTTATACCGTCAAATACATGTAGTTGATAATCTTATATGATATAAGATTGTTAATATATTAACAAGGCTGCGTAGGTGCTATGGATGGCACCCGTATAGATGCTACCGTTCCTGTGTCTCAGCAGATTCCATTTCGAGGTAGGAGTGGGAGAACAACCCAGAATGTGCTGTGTATTTGCTCTTTTGATATGAAATTTACTTTCGTGTATGCTGGATGGGAAGGATCTACCAACGATTGTCGAGTGCTTTCAGCAGCACTCGAAAATCCGCAACTATAATTTCCCGACCACCACCTGGTACTTACTTTGTTTATGAAAACAATTTTATGATTATATATTATGGTTCAATATCACAACAAATTTATGTATATCATGTTATAGGGAAATATTACGTGGTAGATTCAGGTTATGCAGCACTTCCAGGATTTTTAACTCCATTTAGAGGCGATTGGTATCATCTAAGCGAGTATAGAGGGAATGGGGGACAACCAAGGACAGCAAGAGAATTGTTCAACAAGAAGCACTCTTCACTAAGAAATGTAATTGAGAGGTCATTTGGGGCATTAAAGAATCGATTCACCATTTTGAGACGGATGCCTTCATTTACAATTCGGAAGCAAGCACTTGTTGTAATTGCTTGTTGTGCTCTCCATAATTACATTCGTGATTAAGACGCGATGGATAGAAACTTTTCCCTATATGGAGATCCGGAATATCCATGCGGACCTACAGAATTGGAGGTTGCAGATGATACATTGCATGATGCACCTGGAATAAACATGCTTAGGACAAGGATTGCAAATAAAATGGCGAGGGATCATAATATGCCTGAGATTTCATGACTTTGTGTTTCCGACTTTTGTAATTTTGTTTTTAAGTATTCACTTATCAAATCCAATGTGATGAAGTTGAACAACGAACTATATTACTTCATTATTGTGATGTTATGTATGAAAGGGTCTACGTAGAGATCTATGAGGTATTCTTCTTTTAGGTAGCTCTTATTGTACAAATTTTACTTACGAAATTTTGTTCCAAGTATGCACATGACCATGTTCAGAATGTTTGTCTTCACCGAACATGAACAAAATTAAATTGATGAGCATTTCATTAGAGTGATAATGCAATACCAAGTTTACACTTTATTGAAAAAAAAAAGGCACATGAGAAAAATTTGGTACAAAGTTTATTTATAAAATTTTCTTCAAAGTATGCACTTATAACCATGTTCAGAATGTTTGACTTTACTCACCATGAACAAAATTAAATTGATGAGCATTTTATGATAATGAGAATTCAAAACCAAGTTTGCACTTTATTAAAAAAAAAAAAAAAATGGGAAAATTTTGGTACAAACTTAAAAAAATTTCTTCCAAGTAAGCAAATATGATTAAGTTTAGAATGTTTGTTTTCACTTAATATGAACAAAATTAAATTGATGAGCATTTCATGAGAATGATAATTCAATACCAAGTTTACACCTTATTAAAAAAAAACAATTGAAAAAAAAAAATTGGAACAGAAATTTTGTACATTACCAAACGTGTTTCTGTTCTTTTTCTATTCCGAAACAGAAATTTTTTGCGCTACCAAACGTGTTTCTGTTCTTTTTTATTCCAGAAACAGAAATTTTATACGATTCCAAACGCGTTTTTTGTTCATAAATTGTTCCCCGAACATAAACACTTTTTTTCTATTTCTATTTCCTGGAACAATTTTTAAACAAAAACGCAAACAAAATTCAGCTTTTCTTTAAGTTGGATTATTTTCAACCCAATTGATGTGATTGACAAAAACACCCACTTGAAAAATCAAAATAAAAAAGACGTAAAACACATTCTCTTGTGTTTTTGAAATAAAACTATAAGAAAGCAAAGAAGAAAAGTGCATTTACCGGACGATCTGACATTTAGCTGGCACGAGAATCAACCTCTAAGGGGGAGAGTGAAACTACTTATCTTTAAGCATCAATGGCATTGCCACAACCACAACATTGTGCTCGACCAATGCTCATCAACTCATCATTGACAATATGGAGAGAATAATAATTTAGGACGTGCTTGACAAATTTTTTGAAATATAAGTCAATTTTTTTTATCAAAAATTGATTTTTTAATTTCTATTCCTTAAATGAGTTTCTCAACAACAAAAAATGCGTTTAATAATTACTCAAGATTTATATTTCTGAAATAGAAATTTATTTGATAATAAAATAAAATTTCTATTTCTCGGAGAGGCGACAGCTTCCGTTTAGCGGTAGGTGGCCAGCATCCAACGTCATGGCGATCGGTGGTGGGTGTTTGACATCCGGCGACCGGCGACCAATGGCAAGCATTGGCGTCCGGCATCCAATGGCCAATGGCCAGCTATGGGCGGTGACGAAAGTAAATGATAAAAAGAGTTTTCATTTTTCACTTTTGTTTTAGAAATATAAAAGTTGAAAATTTAACTTTTGATTTCTATTTCAAAACTATTTCTGGAATAGAAAACTATTCCAAAAATGGAAAAATGAAATTGCATTATCAAATAGATTTCTATCCCAAATCTATTTCAATGAGTAAAAAAATAGAAATTTTGTCATGCGTGCTGAAAAATGTTGTAGAAAACGGTAAAGAGAGAAAAGAGAGAACGAGAGAGCAAGTCTCCTTACAACATGGATCGCTTGTTGTGAAGAGCTTACAGAAGCCTGTGATTGAAGAAACGCAAAATCACTCTCAGTGCTGCTGTAGGTGATCCTCCACCAGCAGAAGCAAAAGCGAGTACGCTTGCCAGATTTCCTAGTCTTTGTTTCCGGAGCACCCGCTCTTACCTTTTCCATCGACGCTTGAGCATCGCAATCTCGCGCTTCCTTTTCGATCACTCTCGCCATGGGTTCTCTCCATCAAACTCGGTGAGCTCGCCAAACCTTCTATTTCTCTGTCTCTCTCCATCTCCCATCGTATCACATTGACGTGGAAACGATGTCGTCGGTGGAGTTATTTTTTTGGTCAGTCTGCTTCCGTTGAGCCTTTCTCGCAGTTCGACATTGGATCATGGTTGCTCCTCGCAATGAACTCGGTTTGAGTTTCAATCTCGTGTCTGCTGAGCTCAAGAGGTAATTTATCAAAAATTGTATCTATGGACCATTAGTTCATTGTTTTTGTAGGAATCCGTATGACCATACGATGTAATGCACGGCAAAAGATGGGTATTATAGGAGTTTTGTCGAGGTAGCTCTTTCGCTACGGTATAAGGAAGTAAATTCGTTTTTTCATGAGAACATGCAGATAATTTTTTGAATTCATATTAAGATTTTGACTGGAAAATTATTGAAAATATTTTATCCTAATGACTTAAATTTTCATGTTAGCATTTGCTAATAACCGTGAAGTGAAAAAAAAAAAAAAAAAAAGTAACTGGTCTAATTAATTCGCTTAGAAGAGAACCAACGAAAGAAAGTAATGTTGCTAAGTATAAAAATAAAAATAAAAATTGGATCATTTCTCAAAGCATGTCATCCTCGTGCCGGGGCCATGCTAATTTTCTTCCTATCGTCCCAATTTTATTGGATGCTTCCAAACAGACAGTACGATGACCGACC
The DNA here is from genome assembly GCF_016545825.1 of Eucalyptus grandis. Lineage (NCBI taxonomy): Eukaryota > Viridiplantae > Streptophyta > Magnoliopsida > Myrtales > Myrtaceae > Eucalyptus > Eucalyptus grandis. The sequence continues at coordinate 11,335,253 of NC_052613.1, forward strand.
ACGTTGGCTTGTTGGCTTTTATAGAGAAGAAAGTTGTCGTGAGGATCCGACGAGGGACAAATGGGATGACTTGCCCTGCTTTCCTCCTCCAAGTATTACTTTCCGTCCAGCCGATTTGATGTACATAAACACCCACTCGGAAAACCATTAGACATAAAACGCAGCCTCTCTATCAGTCCACTGGAAGATGTCGGTCATATTAGAGTAGCCTCAATTTCGTCTTTCATATAGACAAGAAGGCGAAGAAGAAATTGCATGTAACAGACAATCTAGCACTAGTACAATGGAGAATGTGATTTTTGGGCCCAGGCCTTAAGGAAGAGGTTGAAGGGTCAGGCAGCGGCGACGAGACGGTGACAGGCAAGCCAGAGATGAAGGTCACGGTTCGGAAAGACCGTGACTTGTGCTGCAAATAGAGAGGGACGGGAGGGTGGAGGAGGAAGAGGAGGAGGAGAAATTGGAGATGAGGGGCAAGGAAGGGACAAGAGGAGGTAACGACGGTGAGAGAGACAGTGCGAGAAGAGCAGAGGAGGAGGGGAGGGTAGCGATGATTCATTTCTTTTTGTGTTTTACTTTTTCAGACTTATTTCTGACTCATATTTAACTTTTATTTAACTCATTTCTGATCCATATTTAACTTTCACTTGATTTATTTATGATTCATATTTAATTTTCATTTGATTCATTTCTGACTTATATTTAACTTTCACTTAATCAATATATAACATATTTAACTAAAAATGGGTCATAATATGAGTTTATGACCCATTTTGTCAGCTCTAGCGGTGAAGATGGAAACGGGTAGAGAGAGGGAAGAATTGGAGGGGTACACCCTATGAGATTACAAGATTACTATCGCTGGATACAACAATGACGAAAGTTCCAACAAGACGATGCATCACAAAATCGTCACCGTGAGCATAGGCCTTGTGAAAAGCTCAATGACGCTAGCCAATCCGTACAAAAATATCTCCTTCACTGAACGTATATTACCGTCCTACAATGGGAAAGACCTTTGATGATATGCTGAATCTTCTGAGTGGTGCCATCTCCATGACAAGACTTTCGATCGATTTCTATCTTTCCATTATGAAATGCGACATCCGATGTTCCGGGATTGCGGAGCAAGTAATTGGGTTACGTAGGATTTCGTTTTCATCAACGACGAATTCTCAAGCGCGGTAGGTGTGCTATGACTTTCTTTTTGGACTTATTTTGATGGGTTCAGATTAGCGGCTGGCCCAAAAAAAAAAGACAAAAAAAAAGGAAGGGAGCATCCTCACATGGAAAGAGAGAGACGGGGGAGGGGCCAGTTCGTACAACGAAGAAGGGAGTGGGGGTTTAGCAAAATTATGTTGTCTAAGTCGGTGCACAAATATATTATAAAATAAAAAATAAGTGAGTCCTCTAGCGAGCAACAGTTTAGCCCTAAACTGAGCGCTATTTTGACAACCCGGAAAAAAAAATCTCAACCTTGTTTTAGTACGAAACATAATTGGATTTCTTAAGTAGTTAAATTATAATTTCTACATTTTTCATGTCTGTAGAGAAATCAAAGTGTGAAATTGAATTTCATATTGTACAAGGATTCCACAAAAAGCGAAATTGGGTGTTCTAGCAAACACTTAGTAGTGAGATTCCAATCCCGCATTGCTAACATGGGAAAATTACCAAAAAAATCGTAAATCAATTGTACATATGCTAGTGCCATACCACATAGAACAATTAGCATTGATGTAAATAATAATTATTATTTTTCAAAAAATGATTTTTTTTCTTTCTTTTTTCATTGTGACCGACTAAGATGAACAAGGGCCTGCAAGCCCTCACTAGATATGGGCAATGCGGTCACATCCCTAGCCTGTCACAATGAAAAATAAATAAAAAAATTATAAAAAAAAATTATAAAAATATTCACTTTAATGTCGGTTGTATGTCAATGATTTTTTATCAAAATTGATTCGAATGCATAAATTGAGAATATATCAAAAAATTTACAACTAAATTAGAAAACTTGAAAATTTAGCACCGAATTAATTTTTTTAAATTTATTATTTTTTTGGTAATTTTGCCTTCCTAACATCAGCAAACTATCAAAAATCTATCGAGACCACTGCGAGTCACCGACCACTAGCCGTCTACTATCACCGGTGAAAAGTCTTCCTTCTTAGAAGGCCGGGACTTTTTACAATTCAAATAATTGAAAAGGAAGGTCATCCAAGGAACAAGATTACTTGAATTGCGAGTCCATCCGTCGATTTCTCGTCATGGAAAAACGAGGCTTCAGCAACCATTTAATGTGAGACTGCAATTGTGACATAAGTAACTCCAGCTTTAGAGAGAGAGAGAGAGGGGAAAGTTCATGAGGCAACCTTTCTATACGTTCCCAAACACGAATTTCCCATTTATTTTACATAAATTACCACGCCCAATATGCTGTGATTTTTTTAATTCCTTACTAAAACGAGAACCCTTTTAGACAAATGAAATAGATTTCCAATGACATTAGAAAATGACATAAAAGGTCTCTAAATTTCAAACCAATTTGCAATATGATTTATTGAATTTTTAATTTGTTCAATGTGATTCCTGAATTTTTGTATATGTTCATTTTCACTCTCAAACTACATAAAAAAATTTCATTGTTGTCCATGATCTTTAATTAATAATATGATAACATTGAACATTATCATTTAATTTAAGAATTACATTGTATATATAGAAGATCCAAGAACAACATCCAGGTCGAATTAAAGTTCAGAGATTATATTAAATAAATTGAAAGTTCAAGGTCATATTGTCCCTTAGACCAAAGTTTAAAGACTATTTGTGATATTATCCCGTATGTTGTATCTAAAAATATCATGTCACCAAAGCAAAATAAATAAAAGTTTGTGGGAGGCACCGAAAATTACGCGTATCATTTTAAGGGACAAGACAATAGTTTTCATAACGAAATCTGACAAATTTCCGACACTAGAAATGCTGGCAATTGGCCACTTACCTGACGATGCGTCCTTCCGTGGCCCAATTTACGTTTGACCAGGACCGCTTGATGCTGCCATGAGATATTATTTACTATACAAGACGTGTGAGATTCCAACTCTTTTGCTGTAGTACAAGCTACAAGACTTTTGATTTTCTATTGTATCAACATATTTGTCTGAGAGCAAATTCTTGCATTCGGTTTTTACATGAGAAGATAACGTATTATTTCTTTGTGAAGCAAGGTTAGGTTCAAAAATCACGGTTGGTTCGAGTTAATTTCTTGACTTGATAGGCTGAAAGAAATTTACTGATACACATTGTCTCAACTATAATTGACCCGGACTCATCCAATCTATATATTGTAAAGAAAATAAGTCTTTCGGTTTTCATCCACCGAAAACCATTCCATACGTAAATCAGTGCAAATATTGAGAGCATAGAGTGAGAGAAGAGAAGAGATACTAATATTCACTGTGGCGCGTGAGGTCCACGCGCTAGTGCAGTGCCTTCTAGATGCGTGCATGGGCCACCCTCAATGATAGTAATCAAATAAGCAGGCATGAGCAAACACCATTGCATTTTCTTGTTTATGAAGATCGACGAATTCAAAAACTACGAATTGAAAAACTAGGAACCTAATGACAGAAAGGGAAGATTTCAGGCAGCCTGAACAGGTTTACCATTGTCTCTATTGTACCGCACGTTCATGGAGTGTGGGGTCTCCATCTGCACTGCTTATCAGTATAGTAAGTGACATGGTGGATCTATGATTGCTATTGGATGCAATCTACGGTCATTGAACTTAAATGATTTTGCCGTAACTTTGATTTTTATAGGTGAAAGATTCAAAACTTATGTCCAATTATGGATCTTTTCAATAAATCCTCATATGATAATGTATGTATAGACTAAGAGGGCATTTGGCAGTGTTTTTATTTTTTTTCCTTTTATAGCAATTTGCTTTGGCAATTGGATGCTAAGTTTTGATTTTACTTACCTAGTGTTGATGTATGAAAATTAAAGATGAAGGTAAATATATCATTAAGTTATCTTAGGTTGGACCATAGGGGTGATCGGTTTCCGGTTCGGTCCGGTTCCACCTTGGAACCGGGAACCGGACCAGGAGCACCGGTTCCCAAAATTGCAAACCGTGGACCGGACCGTTTGGTCCTAGGACCGGGAACCGGACCGACCATCGGTTCCGGTCCGGTCCGGTCCGGTCCAACAAAATCGGCTTTACTTTTTTTGCACTAAAGAGTGACCGCGCTCTGGACCGATCAATCCAATTCGGTTCTCGAGCAATTCAACAAAACTAATCACACATTTTCCACGTGCAAAATATTCAAATGTGATTCACACTTCGTGTGTTTCACACTTAACTTTAACCATGAAAGCCGTGAATAATTTGGCTAAAAGTTATGCATGGCTTAGATTTTATAGACAATCTCTGCTCTTTAAATGTTTAGTCAATGTGGGACTCTTGGAGGCTTGAAGTGCCTTGTGGGTCTCTTGGAACCTTAGTCCCACATCAAGTAGAAGATGAAACTGATAGAAAATGAGAACGAAAATTGACAAAAACTGAGAATGAATTGGAGGAATTTTCTGTATTGTGTATTGCTGTGTTTGTACATGTATTACACACCTATTAATAATACAAGAAAAGAGTACGATAGGAAAGAATATACAAAATATGTTGTTTCCTATACTACTGTCCTAATATCCAATCTCATGGATTCATAGAATCAATTAACCGTATTTAGATAATTAGAATAAAAAAACAAATCATATTTCCAACAAAAACTAACAAGGAGATTTTTTTCTATAAATAAAAGAGTAATAAAAATAGTTTTAGTGGTCTCTTGGCCACATAAGATGATGCTACCTCAAATTGCAATTTTAGTTGCAATAAGTTATCATGTTTATATATTTTATTAATTCTATGTATATAAATTATATATAAAAATTTGTTTCGGTCCGGTCGGTCCGGTTCGGTCCGTTCCCACCTTAGAACCGGGAACCGGACCGACCAGCCACCGGTTCCAAGATTAGGAACCGGCAACCGGACCGCCAACCGTGGGAACCACCCAAAACCGGCCGGTTCGGTCCGGTCCGACCAGTTTTCGGTTCGGGCGGTTCCCGTTGCACACCCCTATTGGACCATTTCTCGATTTGTGCACATCATTCTTGTGCAGGGGCACTGTTAATCTTCTCTGTATATCATTCCAATTTTATTTAACGTTTTTGTAGAGATAACCTTATCACCTAACACGTTTGTTTTTATATGGAAGGAAGCTGTCGTGAGTTTTTAATATGGGATAAATATGGCATTACTTGCTCTATTTTTTTCCTGCAGGGATTACCTTCCGTTCCACAAATGCGATTGACATAATCACCCATTTGAAAAGTCAAATGACGTGAAACACATTCTCTATTTTAAAAAATAAAATAAAATTAGAAGATGGCAAAGAAGAAAATTGCACGTGCCAGATAATCTAGCACTAGCACTAGATTCGACTTTATAAGTGGGAGAGTGAAACTGCGGCATCGATTGCATTGCCACAACCACAGCATTGTGCTCGACCAATTGGTCATCAACTCATCATTGTCAATTATAGTTAAACATGACGAGGACTGGGACACAAATCATTAGATGCATGTACATGTAGGGCCCTTTCCTTTTCTTTTTTTTTTTTTTTTTTTTTGGGGGGGGCGCTTTTTATGTTATGTCATACTGCTCTTGACAACTAATTTAAAAGGAAAAAATTAACTCATTTTTCCATCTAATAGGACCTAATATAGAGAAATTATGAAAAAAAAAGCATTAAACCTATCGTGTGGAAACTAATTCAATTCTAAAATTTTCAATTTGACCAATTTAATTATAAATCTTTTGACGATTTTTCAATATAGTCTTTCTATCCGATTATGTTCGAAAATTGTTGATGCAAACACCAGTTATCCTTCGTGGCATGGTTGATGTTAACATTAACAACTTTTTCATTTTTATAAAGAAAAAGAAAAAAATGCAAAAAAGAAAAAAAATAGATTTTTAAATTACAAAATTTATTCTTGTCAATACCAGCCATGCCATCCATTTCAGCATTTTTCAGCTTAAATTATTTAGAAAGACTAAGTTTAAGATTGAATATATATTCATACAATAGGTTTAAATTTTTTTAGTAATTATCTCAAGTGAAAATCATGTTGAGCAGTTATGAAAAACTTTGTTGAAGGAGACACGAATGTAACTCGACCTCAATGTATGTGCGTGCCACGTACCCGCATTGGTCGAAAAAGACTAATTAGATTAATTCATCCAAGGAAGGCTTCAATTAATTTGTGGACTGAAAGAGCCTAAACATCAAGTCTAAAAATTGCTTTCTAGACAAAAGCCAATGATTAAAGATACCCGAAATCACTCTATAGCGTTCCTGTCGGTGGTGATCTTCCACCACTAGAAGGGAAAGTGAGTAGACTTTCCAGTTTTCCTTAATCGTTTCCAAAGCACTCAAGCTCCATTTGGTAATGTTCTTATTTCTCCTAATTTATGTTATTTTGTTTCTTGAAATAAATAAATAAATAAATAAGAAATTCATTTGGTAATGTCAACTAATGTTTTTATTCATTGGAATAAAAAAGTAGTCAAGGAATAAATTTGGAACAAAAACAAAAAATAGAAAAAAAATGGTTTCTTAGGGCGTGCATGGAAACGTTCCAAAGAAACGTTTCTGAACACTTCGTACGGATTTTGTTCCTGGGAACAAAAAAAGAACAGAAACGCATTTGGTTGCGTTTCTGTTCTTTTTTTGTTTTTTTGTTCCCGGAACAAAATAAGAACAAAAAAAAGAAACAACAAATTGTTGTTTCTTGTTCCAGAAACAAAAATGAAGAAACGTTTCTCTTCTCTCTCTTCTTCTTCTCTTCTTCTTTTCTTCTTCTTTTTTTCTTCTTTTTTCTTTCGCCGGTCGCCGGCCTCGGCCATGGCCAGCGACCAGCCGTTGAGGACCAGCGACGCCGTCAAGGGTCGGCGACGTCGCGGAGCCTCGCCGGCCCCCGGCGAGGCCGAGCCTCGCCCGCGCCGGTGACGCCGAGCCTTGCCTTGGCTGGGCGAGGCTGCGCCCCCGTCGGCCGGTCGCCGGAGGCCGGTGACCGACCTAAAAAATGAAAAATAAAAAATAAAGGAAAAAATGAAAAATAAAATAAAATTGTTTAAAAAATTAAAAGAAACAAAAAATGAATAAAATTTACCAAACGTGTTTCTATTCATTTTTTATTCCCGAACAGACGTTACCAAACGCGTTCTTTTGTTCAAAAATGGTTCCCGGAACAGAAACACTTTTTTTTTCGTTCCGGAACAAAAAAAGAATAGAAACGTTACTAAACGCACCCTTATTCTCGAAAATAATTTCTAGAAATAAGTCGTTTTATTTCTTTTATTTTTCATTTTCTTCTTCTTCCTCACCACTCGCAACCCGCCGTCTCGTCACCATTGGTCGGCGCCGTTTGCTGGACACCGCCACGCTCGCTATTCGCTGCCATCGCCAACTAGAGGAGGAGCAAGAAGAAGAAGAAGAGAGGAGAAAAAAAATCTAAAAAAATTATTAAAAAATTAAAAGAAATTGTACATTACAAAAAAAAAAAAAAATTGCGGATCATACCAAACGCTTTCTTTTTATTTATTTATTCCGAGAATAGAAATTTTGCTTAATTATCAAATATGTTCTTTTACTCAGAAATTATTCCAAAGAATAAAAATAAAAAAAGATCATTTCTAAAAAAAAATTATTTCACTGAACAGAAATGTTGCCAAACAAACCTACACTATCTCCATCTCCCATGCTCGGTGAGCTCACACATTCTATTTCTCCGTCTCTTTCCATCTCTGATCTTGTCACATTAACGTGGAAACAGTGTCGTCAGTAGGGTTCCATCCGTCTGCTTCTGTTGAGTCTTTCTCGCAATTCGACGTCTGATCGCGCGTCCTCTTCGCAATGCACTCAGTCTCTATTTCAATGTCATAGCTTGGAGAGAGTGAGTAAAACGAAAACTAATTAAAAATTGGGCCAAATAATGGCACCGTGCCAAATCGGACAAAATCTGTAGATGGTATATGCAATTAATGTGCTAAATTGGGACTAAATGGAGGGAATGTCACGGTTAATTTACCAAAAATTGTATCTATGGACCATCAGAAAATAGAGAGATAGAGAAAGGAAAATTATCCAAAAATTCTAAACCTATTGTAATTTTATCAATTTAGTCTTAAACATTTTTAATTTTACCAATTCAATTTTAAATGCTTTCACTTCTTGCCAATTAAATCCATTCGATCAATTGTGGCCAAAAAATGCTGATGTGGACACTAGTGGTGCTACGTAGGACTACCAAAGTCTTGAAGTAGATAATTTTTAATAATATTTTAATTTTTCTGGTTTTTTAATTTTTTTTCTCTTACATTTCTTTTTGCCCTTCTTCTTTTACTTTTCTAGTAGCCGGTCAGGTGGCCTCACCTGCCACAAGCAAGGCTCGGCCAAGTGAGGGCAAGCCCAGGCCGAGTGAGGGTGAGCCTCAGCCGAGTGAGCCCTCGCCCAGCCAAGGCCTAGCGAGGCCGGCCTTGTGCAAGCTAGGCGAGGGCGGCTTTGCAAGCCATCGGCCGGGCAATGGCAACATTAGGCGAGGAGAGCCCTCTCCGGGCTCACCCAAGCAAGGCTGACCCTTGTCGGGGCTCGCCCTCATCAAGTCGGGCCTCGCTTGTGACAAGCAAGGCCCAACTAGGCGAGGCTAGCCAGCCGACCACCAAAAAAGGAAAAGAAAAAAAGCCAAAAAGAAAAGAAAAAAATAATTAAAATTCAAAAAAATATATATTATTTAAAATTATCCACATAAGTGCTGACAATCCTATGTGGCACTACTGGCATCCACGTCAGCATTTTTTAGCTAAAATTGACTGGAGAGACTCATTTGGCAAAAAGTGAAAAGGTTTAGGACTGAAATGACAAAATTAAAAGATTTATGACTAAATTGATAAAATGTATAATAGGTTTAGGACTTTTTGGACAAAAGTAAAAATTATCTAAAAAGTCCTAAATCTATTGCACTTTTACCAATTGAGTTATAAATATTTTAATTTTGCCAATTAAGTCATAAACCTTTCCACTTATTCCTAGTTGAGTCCATTCGACCAATTTTAGCCATAAATTACTGACATGGACCGTTGGCGTTAATGGGGCACTTTTTAAATAATATCATAATAATATTTTGAAATTTTTATGGCTTTTTTCTTCTTCTTTTTTTTTTTTTGGGTTTTTGGATGTAGAGTTGGCAAGATTTGCCATCCAACCCTATTAATGAAGGTCAGCCTTATTAGAGGTTGATGTGGGGATCAGCTCGCCCCCTTGGTCAACAAGGGCTTCCCTCACCAAATTCGACGAGGGCGTTGGAGCCTTTGCCTATGGCTAGAGACCTCCGCCGGCCATCACCGAGGCCCAATGATCAATGGAGGGAAATGAGGGGAAACAAAGGGAAAAAAAATTAAAAGAAAATAAGAAATTCAAAAAAAAAATTAAAAATGTCTATGTCGATACCAACCATACTGCGAAGTATACTTGGCATCTATGTTAGTGATTTTTGGTCAATTTTAACTAGAAGAACTATATTAACAAATCATCAAAAAATTAGCTAAATTGAAAATTTAAGACTGAATTAGTAATTATATAATATGTTTAGGACTTTCTTAGTAATTATCCGAGATTTTGAATATTACTGCACCAATAAATGCATGAAAGTGATGAAGTAAATTCTGTTATGGTTCACAGCCCATGTTAGAGGAAACTTCATTTTCCTGTGTAACCTTTATTTAATATTTAACCAAAAAAAAAAAAACAAATGTTCTTAACTCGTACTGAATTTCCTGAATAATTTATCGAGGAAACTTCATCTCATGAAAAGGATTTTTCATGAGATGTATAATGAAAATTATTAGCTCCACACGTGATTTGACAGGTGGTGCATGAGGTCCACACCCCTTCTGCAGTAGCGCCTTCCGGATATGCACACCGTTGCGTGTTATCGTTTCGAAGACGATGAACTCAAAAAACTAGGAACCTAATGGAAGAAAGGATTTCAAGATGCTTCAACAGGTTTACCATTGTCTCGCTTGTATCACACGTTCATGGAGTTATATTGCATCTGCACTGGTTATCAGTATAATAAATGACATGGTGGATGTATGATTGTTGTCGGATGCAATTCATGGAAGAAAATTATCCAAAAAGTCTTAATCATATTGCACTTTTACCAATTCAGTCACCAATCAATCATAAATTTTGTCATTTTTTTCCAACTGAGTCCATCCTATCAATTTTGATTGGAATTTACTGACGTTGATGGCCGACTCTAATGTGGTACATTTTTTTTATAATATTTAATGATATTTTAAGAATTTTGCAAATTCTTATGGTTCTTTTTACTTTTTCTTTGTTTTTTTCGAGGGGTTTGGAGTTTTGCCGGTGAGTGTGGCTAGCCACCCTTATCGGCCACAGGTGAGGGCTAGCGACCCTCGCCAACCACAGGCGTGGGGCAGCTGACCCTTGTCGTCCCTAGGCAAAGGTTGCAACGCCCTTACCGGCCAAAGTGAGGGCATGCGAGCCCTCGCCTATAATTGACAAGGCCGCGATACCCTCACCAGATCTAGCCAGGCAAGGGCTCAGCAACCCTGGTCAGCCCTAGGTGAGGGGGGCAACCTCGGTCAGGGCCCTCACCCAGGGCCGGTGAGGGTCAGCTAGCCCTCATTTGTGGCCAGCAAGGGTTGGCTAAAAACCCTGGCCAACCCTAGCTCAAAAAAAAAAAAAAAAAAAAAAGGAAAGAGAATTTTAAAAAAATCAAAATATTATTAAAATTACCACGTTAGCGTCGACCGTCCATGTCAATAGTTTCCATCCAAAATTTGTCGGATAGACTTAATTAACAATAAGTAAAAAGGTTATGACTAAATTGATAATAGTGTAATAGGTATAGAACTTTTTAGACAATTTTCCTCATTCTGTGATCATTGAACTTAAATGATTTTGTTAGACCAAAAAAAAAATACTTAAATGATTTTGCAGCAACCTTGATTTTATAGGTAAAAGATTCAAAATTTATGTCCAGTTTTGGATCTTTTAAGTAAATCCACATATGATAATGTCTGTATAGGCTAAGAGGGTGTCAGGCTCTTTTTTTTTTTTTTATTTGGTAGCCTTTTGTTTTGACGTCTGGATGCTAATTTTTTATTTTAATTATCTTGTGTCGATGTATGAAAATTAAGATGTAGGCAAAATATCATTAAGTTATCTTGGGTTGGCAAAAAAAGCAGAGAACGGACGCGAAAAAGCGCTCCCTTAATGATGGATAAATGGGAAAATTAAATTTAGACCATTTCTCGATTTGTGCATGTCATCCTTACACATGGATCATGTTAATTTTCTCAGTATCGTTCCAATTCTATTGGACGTCCTGAAGAGACAATTTTATCACCGAACGGGTTGGGTTTATAGAAGAGAAAGCTGTTATGAGTTTCCAATATGAGATAATGATGAGATAACTTATTCAGCTTTTCTTTAAGTTGGAATATTTTCAACCCAATTGATGTGATTGACAAAAACACCCACTTGAAAAATCAAAATAAAAAAGACGTAAAACACATTCTCTTGTGTTTTTGAAATAAAACTATAAAGAAAGCAAAGAAGAAAAGTGCATTTACCGGACGATCTGACATTTAGCTGGCACGAGATTCAACCAATAAGGGGGAGAGTGAAACTACTTATCTTTAAGCATCGAAGGCATTGCCACAACAACAACATTGTGCTCGACCAATGGTCATCAACTCATCATTGACAACATGGAAAGAACAATAATTAAGGGTGTGCCTGACAAATTTTTTGAAATATAAGTCAATTTTTAATCAAAATTTGTTTTTTTTTAATTTCTATTCATTAAATGAGTTTTTCAACAAAGAAACGTATTTGATAATGACTTAAGATTTTTGTTTCTAAAATAGAAATTCATTTTATAATAGAATAAAATTTCTATTTTTAGGAGAGGCGACGGCTTCTGTTTATCGGTAGGTGGCCAACGTCCGACGTCACGGCGATCGGTGGTGGGCGTTCGGCATCCGGCGACCAGCAACCAATGGCAAGCATCAATGTCCAATGGCCAGCTCAGGCGATGACGAAGGTAAATGATGAAAAGTTTTCATTTTTCACTTTTGTTCCAAAAATAAAAAAAAAGTTAAAAATTTTAACTTCTGATTTCTATTTCAAATCTATATCTAGAATAGAAAATTATTCCAAAAATAGAAAAACGAAATTGCGTTATGGATTTCTGTCCCAAATCCGTTTCAAGAAATAGAAAAATAAAAATTTTGTCATGCATGCGGTTGCAAAAGACGGTGGAGAGAGAAAAGAGAGAACGAGAGAACGAGGCTTCTTACAACTTGGATCGCTTGTTGTGAAGAGCTTACAGAAGCCTGTGATTGAAGAAACGCAAAATCACTCTCAGTGCTGCTGTAGGTGATCTTCCACCAGCAGAAGCAAAAGCGAGTACGCTTGCCAGATTTCCAAGTCTTTGTTTCCGGAGCACCCGCTCTTACCTTTTCCATCGACGCTTGAGCATCGCAATCTCGCGCTTCCTTTTCGATCACTCTCGCCATGGGTTCTCTCCATCAAACTCGGTGAGCTCGCCAAACCTTCTATTTCTCTGTCTCTCTCCATCTCCCATCGTATCACATTGACGTGGAAACGATGTCGTCGGTGGAGTTATTTTTTTGGTCAGTCTGCTTCCGTTGAGCCTTTCTCGCAGTTCGACATTGGATCATGGTTGCTCCTCGCAATGAACTCGGTTTGAGTTTCAATCTCGTGTCTGCTGAGCTCAAGAGGTAATTTATCAAAAATTGTATCTATGGACCATTAGTTCATTGTTTTTGTAGGAATCCGTATGACCATACGATGTAATGCACGGCAAAAGATGGGTATTATAGGAGTTTTGTCGAGGTAGCTCTTTCGCTACGGTATAAGGAAGTAAATTCGTTTTTTCATGAGAACATGCAGATAATTTTTTGAATTCATATTAAGATTTTGACTGGAAAATTATTGAAAATATTTTATCCTAATGACTTAAATTTTCATGTTAGCATTTGCTAATAACCGTGAAGTGAAAAAAAAAAAAAAAAAAAAAAAGTAACTGGTCTAATTAATTCGCTTAGAAGAGAACCAACGAAAGAAAGTAATGTTGCTAAGTATAAAAATAAAAATAAAAATTGGATCATTTCTCAAAGCATGTCATCCTCGTGCCGCGGCCATGCTAATTTTCTTCCTATCGTCCCAATTTTATTGGATGCTTCCAAACAGACAGTACGATGACCGACCACGTTGGCTTGTTGGCTTTTATAGAGAAGAAAGTTGTCGTGAGGATCCGACGAGGGACAAATGGGATGACTTGCCCTGCTTTCCTCCTCCAAGTATTACTTTCCGTCCAGCCGATTTGATGTACATAAACACCCACTCGGAAAACCATTAGACATAAAACGCAGCCTCTCTATCAGTCCACTGGAAGATGTCGGTCATATTAGAGTAGCCTCAATTTCGTCTTTCATATAGACAAGAAGGCGAAGAAGAAATTGCATGTAACAGACAATCTAGCACTAGTACAATGGAGAATGTGATTTTTGGGCCCAGGCCTTAAGGAAGAGGTTGAAGGGTCAGGCAGCGGCGACGAGACGGTGACAGGCAAGCCAGAGATGAAGGTCACGGTTCGGAAAGACCGTGACTTGTGCTGCAAATAGAGAGGGACGGGAGGGTGGAGGAGGAAGAGGAGGAGGAGAAATTGGAGATGAGGGGCAAGGAAGGGACAAGAGGAGGTAACGACGGTGAGAGAGACAGTGCGAGAAGAGCAGAGGAGGAGGGGAGGGTAGCGATGATTCATTTCTTTTTGTGTTTTACTTTTTCAGACTTATTTCTGACTCATATTTAACTTTTATTTAACTCATTTCGATCCATATTTAACTTTCACTTGATTTATTTATGATTCATATTTAATTTTCATTTGATTCATTTCTGACTTATATTTAACTTTCACTTAATCAATATATAACATATTTAACTAAAAATGGGTCATAATATGAGTTTATGACCCATTTTGTCAGCTCTAGCGGTGAAGATGGAAACGGGTAGAGAGAGGGAAGAATTGGAGGGGTACACCCTATGAGATTACAAGATTACTATCGCTGGATACAACAATGACGAAAGTTCCAACAAGACGATGCATCACAAAATCGTCACCGTGAGCATAGGCCTTGTGAAAAGCTCAATGACGCTAGCCAATCCGTACAAAAATATCTCCTTCACTGAACGTATATTACCGTCCTACAACGGGAAAGACCTTTGATGATATGCTGAATCTTCTGAGTGGTGCCATCTCCATGACAAGACTTTCGATCGATTTCTATCTTTCCATTATGAAATGCGACATCCGATGTTCCGGGATTGCGGAGCAAGTAATTGGGTTACGTAGGATTTCGTTTTCATCAACGACGAATTCTCAAGCGCGGTAGGTGTGCTATGACTTTCTTTTTGGACTTATTTTGATGGGTTCAGATTAGCGGCTGGCCCAAAAAAAAAAGACAAAAAAAAAGGAAGGGAGCATCCTCACATGGAAAGAGAGAGAGGGACGGGGAGGGGCCAGCTCGTACAACGAAGAAGGGAGTGGGGTTTAGCAAAATTATGTTGTCTAAGTGGGTGCACAAATATATTATAAAATAAAAAATAAGTGAGTCCTCTAGCGAGCAACAGTTAAATTTAGCCCTAAACTGAGCGCTATTTTGACAACCCGGAAAAAAAATCTCAACCTTGTTTTAGTACAATACAGAATTGGATTTCTTAAGTAGTTAAATTACAATTTCTACATTTTTCATGTCTGTAGAGAAATCAAAGTGTGAAATTGAATTTCATATTGTACAAGGATTCCACAAAAAGCGAAATCGGGTGTTCTAGCAAACACTTTAGTAGTGAGATTCCAATCCCGCATTGCTAACATGGGAAAATTACCAAAAAAATCATAAACCAATTATACATATGCAAATTTAGTTATAAACCTTTAAATTTGGCCATTTAGTCCTACATCATTTGACAATTTAATAATTTTGTTATTCCAGCTAATTTTGTCCGAAAATAGCTTATGTACATGCTGGTGCCATACCACATAGAACAATTGGCATTGATGTAAATAATTATTATTATTTTTCAAAAATGATTTTTTTTTCTTTTCTTTCTTTTTCATTGTGGCCAACTAAGATGAACAAGGGCCTGCAAGCCCTCACTAGATATGGGCAATGCGGTCACATCCCTCACCTG
The DNA here is from genome assembly GCF_016545825.1 of Eucalyptus grandis. Taxonomy (NCBI): domain Eukaryota; kingdom Viridiplantae; phylum Streptophyta; class Magnoliopsida; order Myrtales; family Myrtaceae; genus Eucalyptus; species Eucalyptus grandis. Next base: position 11,350,627 of record NC_052613.1, read on the forward strand.
TCACAATGAAAAATAAATAAATAAATTATAAAAATAATTATAAAAATGTTCACTTTAATGCCGATTGTATGTCGTGATTTTCAATTAAAATTGATTCGAATGCATAAATTGACAATATATCAAAAAAATTACAACTAAATTAGAAAACTTGAAAATTTAGCACCGAATTGATTTTGTAAAATTTATTATTTCTTTTGGTAATTTTGCCTTCCTAACATTAGCAAACTATCAAAAATCTATCGAGACCACTGCGAGTCACCGGCCGCTAGCCGTCTGCTATCACCGGTGAAAAGTCTTCCTTCTTAGAAGGCTGGGACTTTTTACAATTCAAATAATTGAAAAGGAATGTCATACAAGGAACAAGATTACTTGAATTGCGAGTCCATCCGTCGATTTCTCGTCATGGAAAAACGAGGCTTCAGCAACCATTTAATGTGAGACGGCAAATGTGACATAAGTAACTCCAGCTTTAGAGAGAGAGAGAGAGAGAGAGAGGAGGGAAAGTTCATGAGGCAACCTTTCTATACGTTCCCAAACACGAATTTCCCAGTTATTTTAAATAAATTACCACGCCCAATATGCTGTGATATTTTTAATTCCTTACTAAAACGAGAACCCTTTAGACACATGAAATAGATTTCCAATAACATTAGAAGACAATATAAAAGGTCTCTAAATTTCAAGTCAATGTGCAATATGATTTACTGAATTTTTAATTTGTTCAATGTGATTCCTGAATTTTTGTACATGTTCATTTTAACTCTCAAACTACATAAAAAAAAAAAAAAATCATTGTTGTCCATGATCTTTAAATAATAAAATGATAACATTGAACATTATCATTTAATTCAAGAATTACATTGTATATATAGAAAATCCAAGAACAACATCAACGTCGAATTAAAGTTCAGAGATTATATTAAATAAATTGAAAGTTCAAGGTTATATTGTCCCTTAGACCAAAGTTTAAAGACTATTTGTGATATTACCCGTATGTTGTATCTAAAAGTATCATGTAACCAAAGAAAAATAAATAAAAGTTTGTGGGAGGCACCGAAAATTACACGTCATTTTAAGGGACAAGACAAAATAGTTTTCCTAACGAAAGATTTCGGACACATAGCAATGCTGGCAATTGGCCACTTACCTGACGATTCGTCCTTCCGTGACCCAATTTACGTTTGACCAGGACGGCCTGATGCTGCCATGAGATATTATTTACTATACAAGACGTGTGAGATTCCAACTCTTTTGCTGTAGTTCAAGCTACAAGACTTATATCAACCAAAAGTGCCACCATAGGGCATAATGTCAGTACAAAGCAAATCCAACAGGGGCGGTGGAGGAGAAAGGATCCAATTATGGGCTAGACTTTAGTGTTCATGGGCCTTTGCACCCCAGTGGGCTACTCTATTTGCTTCCCTCCTGCAGAACAGTATGCGTAACCTAGAGAAGCAAGGGATGAGTGCCGCAGCTTCAGAGATGAGAGAGCGAGCTTCCCATGATGTCGAGCATGGATTCCGTAGAGCATGGACAAGCACCTAGCAGTCAGATTTCACAGTGAGTTGCTTCCTTTCCATTTTCTTTTGCAGCAGATCGTGTAAGGTGACGGTAAGGGCTTGAGCTTCTACTTGCAATGCCATAGTTGCTAGAACAGTTTGTGTAGATCCATTGATTAGTTTACCAGAGTGATCACGCCAAATAGAAGCCACAGATCCCTCCTTTGATGTGGAAGAAAAGGCTCCATCTATATTAATCTTTATCTCGACAGGATCTGGAGGCTTCCATAGGCACTCTGAGGTCAGGAGGTTGGGGGAAGAGCGCGTCCACACTTCATGGGATCGACAAGCAGATTGGGCAGAGGCAAAAGCCACCAAAATAACCTGTTGTGGATCAAGAACAGCCCTGCGAAATACAAAAAAGTTTCGGGATTTCCAGAGGTGCCAAAGGATATGTGCCAGGGTTTCCAAATCAGGTATGGCCTTCTTCTTGCATATCAAATCTGCTAACCAAGCATCCATGCGATTTGTGTTAAAGTCTGTTGGATTTAGTTTAACTGCCGAATGAGACCAAATCTTGCGCGTCCATGGGCAATGCGGAAAGATATGTTCCGTAGTCTCTGGGGTGTGATGATGACAAATCTGGCACGTAGGATCAGTGATTATTTTCCTGCGATAAACATTGTCCTTTGTTGATAGAGCGTTGTGGCATAAGGACCACATAAAGATGCGTATCTTCGAGGGGGGTTTTCATTTGCCAAATCTTGTCCCAAAGCTGTCGAGGTGGGTGGTAAGAGGAGGATGCAATATCTTGTACCTTGACATCTGCAGTAGATCGTAGGGAATGGTAGCCATTCTTGATAGTATAATAACCATTTTGAGATCATTTCCAAATAAGTCTATCCTCTGTACAATCTGTTCGGATGGGGATTGTCAGAATTTCTTCGACTATTTGATCAGCAAAACTTCTACGCAAAGAGGGTTCATTCTAGTAGTTGCTCTCCAAATTAATAAGATCAGCAACCCTTAGTGGTTCTCCTCTTGGTGCAGGACTGCCAATAGGACCAATATTCAGCCACTTATCATCACAGATTGAGATCTGTTTCCCATCTCCAACTGACCATTGTAGATTTTGCATAATTGAATCTCGGCCACTCAATAGACTCAACCATCCCCAAGAGGATCTCAACCCTTTGTTGGCATGCTAGAACTCTGTGGAGTGATGGTATAGACCCTTAAAGAGTTGACTCCATAAAGATGACTGGTTTTGTAAGAGACGCCACGCCTGTTTTCCTAATAGTGCTCTATTAAAAGTGATAAGGTCACGAAAACCAATGCCTCCTAAATCTTTCCTAGCCTTAAGTACATCCCAACGTTTCCAATAGATGCTAGAGTGATGATGATTGTTCTGCCACCAAAACCTAGCAACTTTCTTCTCTATAGATGTACATAAGGACATAGGAATTTTGAAAATAAACATTGCATATTAAGGGATCGCCTGTATTACCGATTTAATGAGTGTCTCCTTGCCCCCTTTAGATAGGAATTGCTCTTTCCAGCCTTCAAGTTTTGAATTTACTTGACTCAATAGCCAGGCGAACATCTCCTTTCTTAATTTACCCCAATCCAAGGGAATCCCAAGGTATTTGCCAATCTTCGTTAACACCGGTACCCTGAGTTCTCGGGCTAGGTTTTCCTAAAGGCGAGTAGGGCAGGTTTTACTGAAGCAGATACCAAATTTATTCTTGTTTACCGCCTGACCTGTTGCTAGGCAATATTGATTCAGAATGTTGGCCAAATTCTAACATTCCTGAATTTTCCCGTCAAGGAAAAAGATAGCATCATCAGCAAAAAAGATATGGGATAGAGTCGGACACCACTTGTTTAAAGTAATGCCGTGAAGATTATTAATGTCCACTGCGCGATGGATAAGTGTTGACAGCACATCCGCCACCAAGATGAAAAGATAAGGAGAAATAGGGTCACCCTGTCTGACACCTCTTGATGGATTAAAATAATGAAGATTTTCACCTTTAAATTTAACACTGAGAGAAGCCGTGGTAATGCATTGCATTATCCATTTAACCCATTATGAGTGAAAGCCCGGATGTATGAGATAATCCCGAAGAAAGTCTCATTCAACGCTGTCATATGCCTTCGCATGTCCAGTTTCAGAACGGCCTGAAAGAATTTCTTTGCCTTCCGAATTCTAAGCTGATGCAAGACCTCTCGAACGACTAAGATGTTGTCCTGAATTTGTCTACCACTTACAAAGGCAGATTGTTCAATAGAAATTAAATCAGGTAGGATAGGTTTCAAATGATTCGCCAGAATCTTTGAGATAATTTTGTAAATAAAGTTACAAAGACTAATTGGGCAGAATTGATCTAGTCGTTATGGGTTCGGTGTTTTGGGAATCAAAGATATGGAAGTTCAGTTTAGTTCGGGATGCATAGCACCAGAGAGAAAGAAGTCCTGTACCGAATTAAAGATGTCTTCTGAAGAATATCCCAATGGTGCTGGTAGAATATCCCATTTAGGCCATCGTGTCCTGGCGCTTTTGTTGAACCCAATTGAAATATAGCTTGTTTTACTTCTTCTCGGGTAACATAAGCTATAAGAGCCATGTTCATATCCTCTGTTACTTTTGGTGGACATTGCATTAGGATTGGTCGATAATCTCGGTGACCTGTCGAGGTGTATAACCTTTGGAAGAAAAGGTTAGTCATATTCTTCAATGTTTCTTGATCTCAAACCCAAGTAAGATCTTCATCCTGTAGCATAGTGATTTGATTCCGGTGTCTCCTCTGAATAGTAGTGTTGTGGAAGAATTTTGTGTTCTTGTCCCCCATTTAAGCCAACTAACACGAGATTTCATCGCCCAATGTGTCAACATATTTGTCTAAGAGCAAATTCTTGCATTTGGTTTTTACGTGAGAAGATAACGTATTATTTCTTTGTTAAGCTCAAAATCATGGTTGGTTCAAGTTAGTTTCTTGACTTGATAGGCTGAAATAAATTTATTGATACACATTATCTCGACTGTAATTGACCCAGACTTATCCAATCTAAATATTGTAAAGAAAATAAGTCTTTCGGCTTTCATCCACCGAGAATCCTTCCATATGTAAATCAGTGCAAGTATTGAGAGCATAGAGTGAGAAGAGAAGAGATACTAATGTTCACCGTGGCGCGTGAGGTCCACGTGCCTAGTGCAGTGCCTTCTAGATGCGCGCATGGGCCACCCTCAACGATAGTAATCAAATAAGCAGGCATGAGCAAACACCATTGCATTTTCTTGTTTATGAAGATCGATGAATTCAAGAACTAGGAACCTAATGACAGAAAGGGAAGATTTCAGGCTGCCTCAACAGGTTTACCATTGTCTCTCTTGTACAGGTTTACCATTGTTCATGGAGCTTGGGGTCTCCATCTGCACTGCTTATCAGTATAGTAAGTGACATGGTGGATCTATGATTGCTATCGGATGCAATCTGTAGTCATTGAACTAAAATGATTTTGCCGTAACTTTTGTTAGGTGAAAGATTCAAAACTTATGTCCAATTATGGATCTTTTCAATAAATCCTCATATGATAATGTATGTATAGACGGAGAGGGCATTTGGCAGTGTTTTTTTTTTTCCCCTTTTATAGCAATTTGCTTTGGCGATTGGATGCTAAGTTTTGATTTTACTCATCGAGTGTTGATGTATGAAAATTAAGATGAAGGTAAATATATCATTAAGTTATCTTAGGTCGGATCATTTCTCGATTTGTGCATATCATTCTTGTGCAGGGGCACTATTAATCTTCTCTGTATATCGTTCCAATTTTATTTAAAGTTTTTGTAGAGACAACCTTATCCCTAACACGTTTGTTTTTATATGGAAGGAAGCTGTCGTGAGTTTTTAATATGGGATAAGTATGGCATTACTTGCTCTATTTTTTTCCTGCAGGGATTACTTTCCGTTTCACAAATGCGATTGACATAATCACCCATTTGAAAAGTCAAATGACGTGAAACACGTTCTCTTTTTTTTTTTTAATAAATAAAATTAGAAGATGGCAAAGAAGAAAATTGCACGTACCAGATAATCTAGCACTAACACTAGATTCGACTTTATAAGTGGGAGAGTGAAACTGCTTATCTTTCGGCATCGATTGCATTGCCACAACCACAGCATTGTGCTCGACCAATTGGTCATCAACTCATCATTGTCAATTATAATTAAACGTGACTAGGACTGGGACACAAATCATTCGATGCATGTACATGTAGGGCCCTTTCATTTTATTTTTTTGGGGCTTTTTATGTTATGTCATGTTGCCCTTGACAAATAATTTAAAAGGAAAAAATTAACTCATTTTTCCATCTAATAGGAAACTAATTCAATTCTAAAAAAATTTCCATCTATAGAGAAATTATTAAAAAAAAAACATTAAACCCATCACGTGGAAACTAATTCAATTCTAAAATTTTCAATTTGGCCAATTTAGTTATAAATCTTTTGACGATTTTTAATGTAGTCTTTCCATCCAATTTTGTCCGGAAATTGTTGACACGAATACCAGTTATCGTCCGTGGCATGGCCGATGTTAACACGAACAATTTTTTCATTTTTATAAAGAAAAAGAAAAAAATATATAAATTTTTAAATTATAAAAATTATCTTTGTCAATACCAGCCGTGCCATCCATTTCAGTGATTTTCGGCTTAAATTATTTAGAAATATTAAGTTTAAGATTGAATTTATATCTATATAATAGTTTAATTTTTTTAGTAATTATCCCAAGTGAAAATCGTGTCGAGCAATTATGAAAAACTTTGTTGGAGGAGACATGAATGTAACTTGACCTAATGTATGTGCGTGCCACATACCCACATCGGTCGAAAAAGACTAATTAGATTAATTCATCCAAGGTAGGCTTCGATTAATTTGTGGACTGAAAGAGCCTAAACATCAAGTCTAAAAATTGCTATCTAGACAAAAGCCAATGATTAAAGATACACGAAATCACTCTGTAGCGTTCCTGTCGGTGGTGATCTTCCACCACTAGAAGGGAAAGCGAGTAGACTTTCCAGTTTTCCTTAATCGTTTCCAAAGCACTCAAGCTCCATTTGGTAATGTTCTTTTTTTTCCTAATTTATGTTATTTTGTTTCTCGAAATAAATAAATAAAAAAGAAATTCATTTGGTAATGTCAATTAATTTTTCTATTCATTGGAATAAAAAAGTAGTTAAGGAATAGATTTGGAACAAAAACAAAAGATAGAAAAAAATGGTTTTTTATTCCCGAAAATAATTTCTAGAAATAAGTCATTTTATTTTTTTTATTTTTCCTTTTCTTCTTCTTCCTCACCACTCGCAACCTGTCGTCTGTTGCCGTTGGTCGCCGCCGTTTGCTGGACACCGCCACGCTCACTATTCGCTGCCATCACCAACTAGAGGAGGAGCAAGAAGAAGAAGAGAGGGGAAAAAGAAAAATCTAAAAAAATTATTAATAAATTATTAATAAATTAAAAAAAATTGTACATTACAAAAAAAAAAAAAAATTGCAGATCGTACCAAACGCTTTCTTTTTTTATTTATTCCGAGAATAGAAATTTTGCTTAATTATCAAACATGTTCTTTTACTCAGAAATTATTCCAAATAATAAAAATAGAAAAGATTATTTCTAAAAAGAAATTATTTCACTAACAAGAAATGTTACCAAACAAATCTTCACTCTCTCCATCTCCCATGCTCGGTGAGCTCACGCCTTCTATTTCTCCGTCTCTCTCCATCTCTGATCTTGTCACATGAACGTGGAAACGGTGTCGTCAGTAGGGTTCCATCCGTCTGCTTCTGTTGAGTCTTTCTCGCAATTCGACGTCTGGTCGCGCGTCCTCTTCGCAATGTACTCAGTCTCTATTTCAATGTCATAGCTTGGAGAGAATGAGTAAAACGAAAACTAATTAAAAATTGGGCCAAATAATGGCACCGTGCCAAATTGGACAAAATCTGTAGATGGTATATACAATTAATGTGCTAAATTGGGACTAAATGGAGGGAATGTCACGGTTAATTTACCAAAAATTGTATCTATGGACCATCATAGAGAGAAAGAGAAAGGAAAATTATCCAAAAATCCTAAATCTATTGTAATTTTGTCAATTTAGTCTTAAACCTTTTAATTTTACTAATTCAGTTTTAAATGTTTTCACTTCTTGCCAAGTAAATCCATTCGATCAATTGTGGCCAAAAAATACTGATGTGGACACCAATGGTGCTATGTAGGGACTGTCATCGATGCTTGACGTACAATTTTTAATAATATTTTAATTTTTTGAATTTTTAATTTTTTTCTCTTACTTTTCTTTTTGCCCTTCTTCTTTTACTTTTCTGGTGGCCAGTCAGCTGGCCTCACCTGCCACAAGTGAGGCTTGGCCAAGTGAGGGCAAGCCCCGGCCAAGTGAGGGTGAGCCTCGGCCGGCGAGCCCTCGCCCAGCCAAGGCCCATCGAGGCTGGCCTTGTGCAAGCTAGGCGAGGGCAGCTTTGCAAGGCGTCGGCCGGGCAATGGCAACACTAGGCGAGGGGAGCCCTCTCAGGGCTCGCCCAAGCAAGGCTAACCCTTGCCGAGGCTCGCCCTCGTTGAGTCGCCCTCGCTTGTGGCAAGCAAGGCCCGACTAGGCGAGGCTAGCCAGCCGACCACCAAAAAGGAAAAGAAAAAAGCCAAAAAGAAAAGAAAAAAATAATTAAAATTAAAAATATATATTATTTAAAATTATTCATATAAGTGCTAGCAATCCTATGTGGCACTACCGGCATCCACGTCAACATTTTTTAGCTAAAATTGGCCGGAGAGACTCATTTGGCAAAAAATGAAAAGGTTTAGGACTGAAATGGCAAAATTAAAAGGTTTATGACTAAATTGATAAAATGTATAATAGGTTTAGGACTTTTTGGACAAAAATAAAAATTATCTAAAAAGTCCTAAATCTATTGTACTTTTACCAATTAAGTCATAAATCTTTTAATTTTGCCAATTAAGTCATAAACATTTCCACTTCTTCCCAGTTGAGTCCATTTGACCAATTTTAGCCAGAAATTACTAACATGGACCGTTGGCATTAACGTGACACTTTTTAAATAATATCATAATAATATTTTGAAATTTTTATGGCTTTTTTCTCCTCTTTTTATTTATTATTTATTTTATTTTTTTGGATTTTTTGATGTAGGGTTGGCAAGAGTTGCCGTCCAACCCTATCAATGAAGGTCAGCCTTATTAGAGGTTGATGTGGGGATCAGCTCGCCCCCTTGGCCAACAAGGGCTTCCCTCACCAAATCCAACGAGGGCATTGGAGCCTTTGCCTATGGCGAGAGACCTCCGCCGGCCATCACCGAGGCCCGGTGATCAATGGAGGGAAATGAGGGAAATAAAGGGAAAAATAAAAGAAAAGAAGAAATTAAAAAAAATTAAAAATATCTATGTCGATACCAACCATACTGCGTAGTATACTCGGCATCTATGTTAGTAATTTTTGGTCAATTTTAACTAGAAGAACTATATTAATAAATCATCAAAAGTTTAGCTAAATTGAAAATTTAAGACTGAATTAGCAATTATATAATAGGTTTAAGACTTTCTTAGTAATTATCCGAGATTTTGAACATTACTGCACCAATAAATGCATGAAAGTGATGAAGTAAATTCTGTTATGGTTCACAGCCCATGTTAGAGGAAACTTCATTTTCCTGTGTAACCTTTCTTTAATATTTAACCAAAAAAAAAAAAAAACAAACGTTCTTAACTCGTACTAAATTTCCAGAATAATTTATCGAGGAAACTTCATCTCATGAAAAGGATTTTTCATGAGATGTATAATGAAAATTATTAGCTCCACACGTGATTTGACAGGTGGTGCATGAGGTCCACACCCCTTCTGCAGTAGCGCCTTCCGGATATGAACACCGTTTCGTGTTCTCGTTTCGAAGACGATGAACTCAAAAAACTAGGCACCTAATGGAAGAAAGGATTTCAAGATGCTTCAACAGGTTTACCATTGTCTCGCTTGTATCACACGTTCATGCAGTTATATTGCATCTACACTGGTTATCGGTATAATAAATGACATGGTGGATGTATGATTGATGTCGGATGCAATCCATGGAAGAAAATTATCCAAAAGCCTTAATTATATTACACTTTTACCAATTCAATCATAAACTTTTCAAATTTGACAATCAGTCATAAATATTTTCACTTTTTGTCAATTGAGTCCATCATATGAATTTTGACTAGAAATTTACTAACGTGGATGGCCGATACTAATGTGGTACATTTTTTATAATATTTTAATGATATTTTAAGAATTTTTGAAATTTTATGGTTATTTTTACTTTTCTTTGTTTTTTTTTTTAGGGGTTTGGAGTTTGCCGATGAGTGTGGCTAGCCACCCTCATCAGCCACAAGTGAGGGCCAACAATCCTTGCCAGCCACGGGCGAGGGGCAATCGACCCTTGTCGGCCCCGGGCGAGAGAGTTGCAACGCCCTTGCCGGCCAAAGTGAGGGCATGCGAGCCCTCACCTATAATTGACAAGGGTAGCGATGCCCTCACCAGATCTAGCCGGCAAGGGCTCGGCAGCCCTAGTTGGCCCCGGTGGGGGCAACCTCGGTCAAGGCCCTCGCCCGGGGCGGTGAGGGTCAACTAGTCCTCGTTTGTGGTCAGCAAGGGTTGGCTAAAACCTAGCCAACCCTAGCTCAAAAAAAAAAAAAAAAAAAAAAAGGAAAGAGAAAAAAATTCAAAATATTATTAAAATTACCACATTAACATCGGCCGTCCATGTCAATAGTTTCCATCCAAAATTTGTCGGATAGACTCAATTAACAATAAGCAAAAAGGTTATGATTGAATTGATAATAGTGTAATAGGTTTAGAACTTTTTAGACAATTTTCCTCAATCCGTGATCATTGAACTTAAATGATTTTGTCTGACAAAAAAAAGACTTAAATGATTTTGCAGCAACCTTGATTTTATAGGTAAAAGATTCAAAATTTATGTCCAGTTTTGGATCTTTTCAGTAAATCCATCATACGATAATGTCTGTATCGGCTAAGAGGGTGTCAGGCATTTTTTTTTTTTTTTTACTATTTTGGAGCCTTTTGTTTTGACGTCTGGATGCTAATTTTTTATTTTAATTATCTTGTGTCGATGCATGAAAATTAAGATGAAGGTAAATACATCATTAAGTTATCTTGGGTTGGCAAAAAAGCAGAGAACAGATGCAAAAAGCGCTCCCTTAATGATGGATAAATGGGAAAATTAAATTTAGACCATTTCTCGATTTGTGCATGTCATCCTTACACATGGATCATGTTAATTTTCTCAGTATCGTTCCAATTCTATTGGACGTCCTGAAGAGACAATTTTATCACCAAACACGTCGGTTTTTATAGAAAAGAAAGCTGTTATGAGTTTCCAATATGAGATAATGCTGAGATAACTTATTCAGCTTTTCTTTAAGTTGGATTATTTTCAACCCAATCAATGTGATTGACAAAAACACCCACTTGAAAAATCAAAATAAAAAAGACGTAAAACACGTTCTCTTGGGTTTTTGAAATAAACCTATAAGAAAGCAAAGAAGAAAAGTGCATTTACCGGACGATCTGACATTTAGCTGGCACGAGATTCAACCAACAAGGGGGAGAGTGAAACTACTTATCTTTAAGCATCGAAGGCATTGCCACAACCACAACATTGTGCTCGATCAATGGTCATCAACTCATCATTGACAACATGGAAAGAACAATAATTAAGGGTGCCTGACAAAATTTTTGAAATATAAGTCAATTTTTAATCAAAATTTGATTTTTTAATTTCTATTCATTAAATGAGTTTCTCAACAAAGAAACAAACGTATTTGATAATGATTTAAGATTTCTGTTTCTAAAATAGAAATTCATTTTATGATAGAATAAAATTTCTATTTCTAGGAGAGGCGACGGCTTCCGTTTATCGGTAGGTGGCCAACGTCCGACGTCACGTTGATCGGTGGTGGGCATTCGGCGTCCGGCGACCAGCAACCAATGGCAAGCATCAACGTCCAATGGCCAGCTCGGGCGATGAAGAAGGTAAATGATGAAATAAGTTTTCATTTTCACTTTTGTTCCAAAAATAAAAAAGTTAAAAATTTTAACTTCTGATTTATATTTTAAATCTATATCTGGAATAGAAAATTATTTCAAAAATAGAAAAATGAAATTGTGTTATGAATTTCTGTCCCAAATCCGTTTCAAGAAATAGAAAAATAAAAATTTTGTCATGCATGCGGTTGCAAAAGACGGTGGAGAGAGAAAAAGAGAGAACGAGAGAGCAAGGCTCCTTACAACATGGATCGCTTGTTGTGAAGAGCTTACAGAAGCCTGTGATTGAAGAAACGCAAAATCACTCTCAGTGCTGCTGTAGGTGATCTTCCACCAGCAGAAGAAAAAGCGAGTACGCTTGCCAGATTTCCTAGTCTTTGTTTCCGGAGCACCCGCCCTTACCTTTTCCATCGACGCTTGAGCATCGCAATCTCGCGCTTCCTTTTCGATCACTCTCGCCATGAGTTCTCTCCATCAAACTCGGTGAGCTCGCCAAACCTTCTATTTCTCTGTCTCTCTCCATCTCCCATCGTATCACATTGACGTGGAAACGATGTCATCGGTGGGGTTATTTTTTTGGTCTGTCTGCTTCCGTTGAGCCTTTCTCGCAGTTCGACATTGGATCATGGTTGCTCTTCGCAATGAACTCGGTTTGAGTTTCAATCTCGTGTCTGCTGAGCTCAAGAGGTAATTTATCAAAAATTGTATCTATGGACCATTAGTTCATTGTTTTTGTAGGAATCCGTATGACCATACGATGTAATGCACGGCAAAAGATGGGTATTATAGGAGTTTTGTCGAGGTAGCTCTTTCGCTACGGTATAAGGAAGTAAATTCGTTTTTTCATGAGAACATGCAGATAATTTTTTGAATTCGTATTAAGATTTTGACTGGAAGATTATTGAAAATATTTTATCCTAATGACCTAAATTTTCATGTTAGCATTTGCTAATAACCGTGAAGTGAAAAAAAAGTAACTGGTCTAATTAATTCGCTTAGAAGAGAACTAATGAAAGAAAGTAATGTTGCTAAGTATAAAAATAAAATAAAAAAATTGGATTATTTCTCGATTTGTGCATGTCATCCTTGTGCGGGGCCATGCTAATTTTCTTCCTATCGTCCCAATTTTATCGGATGCTTCCAAACAGACAATACGATGACCGACCACGTTGGCTTGTTGGCTTTTATAGAGAAGAATTACCAAAAAAATCCTAAACCTATTACAATTGTGCCAATTCAATCCTAAACTTTGTTTTTTGTTCAATTTAGTCCTAAACCTTTTATAATTGTGCTAATTCAGTCCATCCGGCCAAAATTGGCTGGCCGGCGTTGACGTGACGCCGTCGAGGACAGCTGGCCGGCGAGGTAATTTTTTAATATTTATTTTATTTTATTTTATTTTTTCAAATTTTAAATATATATATATATATTTTTTTTTTTGCCTTCTTCTCCTTTCTCTAGCCGGACGCCGGCCGAGAGGTGAGGGCCGCGAGGTCGGCCTCGCCGGCCACCGGCGAGGCTTGCCCCGCCGGCCACTGGCGGAGGCGAGCCTCGCCCAGCGACGGCGAGGCGGCCGTCGCCAGATCTAGCGACGCTCGACCTCGCCATGGCTGGGCGAGGCCAAGCCTCGCCAGATCTGGCGATGGCCGCCGCCGACCACCGGCTAGGCGAGGGTCGGCCTTGCCCGGTGGCCGGCAAGGCTGCCGTCGCCATCGCCACCTCCGCCTCCCCCCCGTCCCCGATCGTCGGCATGATCTCCCCCTCCGAGCTCAAGCGGCCCTCCCCGGCCGTGACCGTCTCTAAAACCCCGTTCCGCCCCTCACGGACCGACGAGGACGAGATCGAGCTCCTCCGCGGGTTCCTCGACTACACCACGCAGCACACGGGCCTCACCCTCGCCGGTGGCCGGCGAGGGCCGAGTTTGCCGGATCTAGCGAGGCTTGGCCTCGCCCGGCGGCGCGAGGCCGCCGTCGCCGAGATCCGGTGAGGCTCGGTCTCGCCCGGCCATGGCGAGGTCGAGCCTCGCCGGATCTAGCGACGGCCACCTCGCCGTCGGCCGGGCGAGGCTCGCCTCGCCATTGGCCGGTGGGGCGAGCCTCGCGGCCCCTCACCTCGGCCGGCGTCCGACCCGGAGGAAGGAGAAGAAGGCCAAAAAAAAAAAAATTAAAATTAAAAATATTTAAAAATTCGAAAAAAATATATAATCAAAAATATTAAAAATTTACCTCGCCGGCCAGCTGTCCCCCACCGGTGTCCACGTCAGCGCCGGCCGGCCAATTTTGGCCGGATGGGCTGAATTGGCATAATTATAAAAAGTTTAGGACTAAATTGGACAAAAAAAAAAGTTTAGAACTGAATTAGCACAATTACAATAGGTTTAGGACTTTTTTGGTAATTCTCCCGCTTTTATAGAGAAGAAAGTTGTCGTGAGGATCCGACGAGGGACAGAGATGGGATGACTTGCCCTGCTTTCCTCCTCCAAGTATTACTTTCCGTCCAGCTGATGTGATGTACATAAACACCCACTCGGAAAACCATTAGACATAAAACGCAGCCTCTCTATCAGTCCACTGGAAGATGTCGGTCATATTAGAGTAGCCTCAATTTCGTCTTTCATATAGACAAGAAGGCGAAGAAGAAATTGCATGTAACAGACAATCTAGCACTAGCACAATGGAGGATGTGATTTTTGGGCCCAGGCCTAAGGAAGAGGTTGAAGGGTTGGGCAGCGGTGACGAGATGGTGACAGACGAGCCAGAGATGAAGGTCACGGTTCGGAAAGACCGTCACTTGTGCCGCGAATAGAGAGGGACGGGAGGGTGGAGGAGGAGGAGAAAGGAGGAGAAATTGGAGATGAGGGGCAAGGAAGGGACAAGAGGAGGTAATGACGGTGCGAGAAGAGTAGAGGAGGAGGGGAGGGTAGCGGTGATTCATTTCTTTTTGTGTTTTACTTTTTCAGACCCATTTCCGACTCATATTTAACTTTTACTTAACTCATTTCTGATCCATATTTGACTTTCACTTGATTTATTTATGATTCATATTTAACTTTTACTTGATTCATTTCTGATCTATATTTAACTTTCACTTAATCTATATATAACCCATTTAACTAAAACTGAGTCATAATATGAGTTTATGACCCATTTTGTCAGCTCTAGCGGTGAAGATGGAAACGGGCAGAGAGAGGAAGAATTGGAGGGGTACACCCTATGAGATTACAAGATTACTATCGCTGGATACAACAATGACGAAAGTTCCAACAAGACGATGCATCACAAAATCGTCACCGTGAGCATAGGCCTTGTGAAAAGCTCAATGACGCTAGCCAATCCGTACAAAAATATCTCCTTCACTGAACGTATATTACCGTCCTACAACGGGAAAGACCTTTGATGATATGCTGAATCTTCTGAGTGGTGCCATCTCCATGACAGGACTTTGGATCGATTTCTATCTTTCCATTATGAAATGCGACATCCGATGTTCCGGGATTGCGGAGCAAGTAATTGGGTTACGTAGGATTTCGTTTTCATCAACGACGAATTCTCAAGCGCGGTAGGTGTGCTATGACTTTCTTTTTGGACTTATTTTGATGGGTTCAGATTAGCGGCTGGCCCAAAAAAAAAAGACAAAAAAAAAGGAAGGGAGCATCCTCACATGGAAAGAGAGAGACGGGGGAGGGGCCAGCTCGTACAACGAAGAAGGGAGTGGGGTTTAGCAAAATTATGTTGTCTAAGTCGGTGCACAAATATATTATAAAATAAAAAATAAGTGAGTCCTCTAGCGAGCAACAGTTTAGCCCTAAACTGAGCGCTATTTTGACAACCCGTAAAAAAAAAATCTCAACCTTGTCTTAGTACGATACATAATTGGATTTCTTAAGTAGTTAAATTATAATTTCTACATTTTCATGTCCGTAGAAATCAAAGTGTGAAATTGAATATCATATTGTACAAGGATTCCACAAAAAGCGAAATTGGGTGTTCTAGCAAACACTTAGTAGTGAGATTCCAATCCCGCATTGCTAACATGGGAAAATTACCAAAAAAAAAATCGTAAATCAATTGTACATATGCTGGTGCCATACCACATAGAACAATTAGCATTGATGTAAATAATAATTATTATTTTTCAAAAAATGATTTTTTTCTTTCTTTTTTTCATTGTGACCGACTAAGATGAACAAGGGCCTGCAAGCCCTCACTAGATATGGGCAATGCGGTCACATCCCTAGCCTGTCACAATGAAAATAAATAAATAAATAAATTATAAAAAAATTATAAAAATATTCACTGTAATGTCGATTGTATATCAATGATTTTCGATCAAAATTGATTCGAATGCATAAATTGACAATATATCAAAAATTTACAACTAAATTAGAAAACTTGAAAATTTAGCACCGAATTAATTTTTTAAAATTTATTATTTTTTTGGTAATTTTGCCTTCCTAACATCAGCAAACTATCAAAAATCTATCGAGACCACTACGAGTCACCGGCCGCTAGCCGTCTACTATCACCGGTGAAAAGTCTTCCTTCTTAGAAGGCCGGGACTTTTACAATTCAAATAATTGAAAAGGAACGTCATCCAAGGAACAAGATTACTTGAATTGCGAGTCCATCCGTCGATTTCTCGTCATGGAAAAACGAGGCTTCAGCAACCATTTAATGTGAGACTGCAATTGTGACATAAGTAACTCCAGCTTTAGAGAGAGAGAGAGGGGAAAGTTCATGAGGCAACCTTTTCTATACGTTCCCAAACATGAATTTCCCATTTATTTTATATAAATTACCACGCCCAATATGCTGTGATTTTTTAATTCCTTACTAAAACGAGAACCCTTTTAGACAAATGAAATAGATTTCCAATGACATTAGAAAATGACATAAAAGGTCTCTAAATTTCAAACCAATGTGCAATATGATTTATTGAATTTTTAATTTGTTCAATGTGATTCCTGAATTTTGTACATGTTCATTTTAACTCTCAAACTACATAAAAAATTTCATTGTTGTCCATGATCTTTAATTAATAAAATGATAACATTAAACATTATCATTTAATTTAAGAATTACATTGTATATATAGAAAATCCAAGAACAACATCGAGGTCGAATTAAAGTTCGAGATTATATTAAATAAATTGAAAGTTCAAGGTCATATTGTCCCTTAGACCAAAGTTTAAAGACTATTTGTGATATTATCCCGTATGTTGTATCTAAAAATATCATGTAACCAAAGCAAAATAAATAAAAGTTTGTGGGAGGCACCGAAAATTACGCGTATCATTTTAAGGGACAAGACAATAGTTTTCATAACGAAATCTGACAAAAATTTCCGACACTAGAAATGCTGGCAATTGGCCACTTACCTGACGATGCGTCCTTCCGTGGCCCAATTTACGTTTGACCAGGACGGCTTGATGCTGCCAAGAGATATTATTTACTATACAAGACGTGTGAGATTCCAACTCTTTTGCTGTAGTACAAGCTACAAGACTTTTGATTTTCTATTGTGTCAACATATTTGTCTGAGAGCAAATTCTTGCATTCGATTTTTACATGAGAAGATAACGTATTATTTCTTTGTGAAGCAAGGTTAGGTTCAAAAATCACGGTTGGTTCGAGTTAATTTCTTGACTTCATAGGCTGAAAAAAATTTACTGATACACATTGTCTCAACTATAATTGACCCGGACTCATCCAATCTATATATTGTAAAGAAAATAAGTCTTTCGGTTTTCATCCACCGAAAATCATTCCATACGTAAATCAGTGCAAATATTGAGAGCATAGAAGAGAAGAGAAGAGATACTAATATTCACTGTGGCGCGTGAGGTCCACGCGCCTAGTGCAGTGCCTTCTAGATGCACGCATAGGCCACCCTCAATGATAGTAATCAAATAAGCAGGCATGAGCAAACACCATTGCATTTTCTTGTTTATGAAGATCGACGAATTCAAAACTACGAATTGAAAAAGTAGGAACGTAATGACAGAAAGGGAAGATTTCAGGCAGCCTCAACAGGTTTACCATTGTCTCTCTTGTACCGCATGTTCATGGAGTGTGGGGTCTCCATCTGCACTGCTTATCAGTATAGTAAGTGACATGGTGGATCTATGATTGCTATCGGATGCAATCTGCGGTCATTGAACTTAAATGATTTTGCCGTAACTTTGATTTTTATAGGTGAAAGATTCAAAACTTATGTCCAATTATGGATCTTTTCAATAAATCCTCATATGATAATGTATGTATAGACTAAGGGCATTTGGCAGTGTTTTTATTTTTTTCCTTTTATAGCAATTTGCTTTGGCAATTGGATGCTAAGTTTTGATTTTACTTATCTAGTGTTGATGTATGAAAATTAAAGATGAAGGTAAATATATCATCAAGTTATCTTAGGTTGGACCATTTCTCGATTTGTGCACATCATTCTTGTGCAGGGGCAGTATTAATCTTCTCTATATATGTTCCAATTTTATTTAACGTTTTTGTAGAGACAACCTTATCACCTAACACGTTTGTTTTTATATGGAAGGAAGCTGTCGTGAGTTTTTAATATGGGATAAATATGGCATTACTTGCTCTATTTTTTCCTGCAGGGATTACCTTCCGTTCCACAAATGCGATTGACATAATCACCCATTTGAAAAGTCAAATGACGTGAAACACATTCTCTATTTTAAAAAATAAAATAAAAGTAGAAGATGGCAAAGAAGAAAATTGCACGTACCAGATAATCTAGTACTAGCACTAGATTCGACTTTATAAGTGGAGTGTGAAACTGCTTATCTTTCGGCATCGATTGCATTGCCACAACCACAGCATTGTGCTCGACCAATTGGTCATCAACTCATCATTGTCAATTATAGTTAAACATGACGAGGACTGGGACACAAATCATTAGATGCATGTACATGTAGGGCCCTTTCCTTTTCTTTTTCTTTTCTTTTTTTTTTTGGGGGGGGGAGGGGGTCGCTTTTATGTTATGTCATGCTGCTCTTGACAACTAATTTAAAAGGAAAAAATTAACTCATTTTTCTATCTAATAGGACCTAATATAGAGAAATTATGAAAAAAAAAGCATTAAACCTATCGTGTGAAACTAATTCAATTCTAAAATTTTTAATTTGACCAATTTAGTTATAAATCTTTTGACAATTTTCAAGTATTGTCTTTCTATCCGATTTTGTTCGAAAATTGTTGATGCAAACACCAGTTATCCTTCGTGGCATGGTTGATGTTAACATTAACAACTTTTTCATTTTTATAAAGAAAAAGAAAAAAAAAGCAAAAAAGAAAAAAATAGATTTTTAAATTACAAAATTTATTCTTGTCAATACCAGCCATGCCATCCATTTCAGCGTTTTTCAGCTTAAATTATTTAGAAAGCCATGCCATCCAACACGTTGGGTTTATAGAAGAGAAAGCTGTTATGAGTTTCCAATATGAGATAATGATGAGATAACTTATTCAGCTTTTCTTTAAGTTGGAATATTTTCAACCCAATTGATGTGATTGACAAAAACACCCACTTGAAAAATCAAAATAAAAAAGACGTAAAACACATTCTCTTGTGTTTTTGAAATAAAACTATAAAGAAAGCAAAGAAGAAAAGTGCATTTACCGGACGATCTGACATTTAGCTGGCACGAGATTCAACCAATAAGGGGGAGAGTGAAACTACTTATCTTTAAGCATCGAAGGCATTGCCACAACCACAACATTGTGCTCGACCAATGGTCATCAACTCATCATTGACAACATGGAAAGAACAATAATTAAGGGTGTGCCTGACAAAATTTTTGAAATATAAGTCAATTTTTAATCAAAATTTGATTTTTTAATTTCTATTCATTAAATGAGTTTTTCAACAAAAAAACGTATTTGATAATGACT